>NC_136487.1:9546784-9629284 GCF_053919585.1 Euprymna scolopes | reverse complement strand
CAGAAAAAAGGCTTTCCTTTCTAACCTGTGCCTAGCACCATGCAGAATTTCCATCGACAATTTCTTTCCAAAGTAACATTACCATTGATTTCTTCCCTGCAGAGTCCACATTGTCATATTTAAATACTTGTCCGTCTTTGTTTATTCTATTAATCATTTTCAATCCTCTCATAATTTGTCTTTGGACGATTATTTGGAATCAGGAATCTGAAAATTCACTTTTTACAGGAATCGGAAAAATTTTAACCTCATTTTTGATACTATAATTTTTTAATTCTATTTTTCTTGTCTAAAACTAAATTTTCAATGGCTTGTACTAATGATAAAATAAATATTCATTTATTTTAAACTGCCAGTTAAACCAAAATTAAGATTACATCCTCATTGTGAAAATATATGAAATATATGCACATGAGTTTATACAGTAATCAAAAAAAAAAAACCCTCTATAGGTAAACATTTCAAGATTATAAAAGAATCTGGATTACCGATTTAGAACAGAATCGGTAACTG
Source organism: Euprymna scolopes (assembly GCF_053919585.1). Taxonomy (NCBI): domain Eukaryota; kingdom Metazoa; phylum Mollusca; class Cephalopoda; order Sepiida; family Sepiolidae; genus Euprymna; species Euprymna scolopes. The sequence continues at coordinate 9,628,771 of NC_136487.1, read as the reverse complement.
TGTTGGAATCGTCCCATCACTACTCGTAATATTCTGTATTCTTCAACTGACAATCCATCTCATTATCCTCGAATAGCTAAATAGCTTTTGGCCTTAATAAGTAACTAATTCATGTTTAAAAAAAAAAAAAAAAAAGGGTAGATTGAGATATTCCGAGGTTTTTCAATCACACATTAGGAAAAAGGAGGCATTTTGAAGCAATAACTACTTGAGTTAAACCAATCTGGGGTTTCTCTCTCCCCAGGGTCTTGTGATGCAACTTATCAAACTGGAATATGGTGGGTTTACAAGGTTAAATAAATTTGGATTTGGATTCTTTGACTACTGTTCTCATCTCTAGTATTATTTGCGCAGCATTTCCAACTTTCTTCAGGTGTATCTCTGGAATTTTTCTGTCAAACCCGGAAATCTGCACAAGCTAAAAATTAAGCAACTTCAAACTAAAAATATATATGTACACATGTTCAGAAGATGGTCGATTTTCCTGCCAAGGTCAACTGATTTTTTTTTTTTTTTTCGACCCCCCCCCCAAGCAGCTATTTTTACTGGCTAAAAACCAAATCAAAAGTGTTTCAGAGGTCCAAATACCCTATGTATCAGGTTTCAACTTTTTAAATCAAATATTCAGAGACGAGATTGGTAGACATTTCGCACACACAGACAAAAGTCACTTATATATATAACATATCCATGTACTACGTTTTCATGCTAAATTCTATGCAATTATGCACAATGTAGAAACTATATATAAAAATAATTAAGCATGATAGTGAAATGGAATTAATCATTTAATAAGAAACGAATAAGTAATTAGTGAATGCTCCTTTTTCAAAGACATATGCAAATTAGTTGACTTTCATGAAGTTGCTTGCATATCCATGATTGAGTATATTAAGAAGTTTGTGTTAATAACTTTTAAATAGAAAAGTAGGCTTTTCATATCAGTGTTAGTGAGAAAAAACTCCAATTTATAGGCAACTAGATATAAGTGGCCTTATTCATCTGTGTGCGGAACGGTCTCTACTAAACTCCTTTCAGTTTTTGGTCTACAGACTTGAAAATTGATATATAGGGATTTGAACTTGTGAAGCAAATTCGATTTGGTCTTTAGCCAGTGAAAATAGTTGTTCAGAGGTCGAAATTGAAAAAAAGATTGGAATTCAGCAGATGTAAGTCAGCTAAACATGTTATTTCTATGTGTATGCAAATATATATTTATCTTCGAACAAAGTTTTTTTTTTTTTTTTTTTTTTTTTTATCATACGAACTTAGATCAGACATTATATTTAAACATATTTTATGATGAAGCAACGCCAGACGATCTGCTAGTGTGTGTTTATATATGATCGTCTGTGAAGCCAGTGGGATTAATTAAAAATTGAGAAGATTACTTTTTATAAAAATAAAGGTATTAGATATAATCCGAAATCATGGTACATTTTAGACTAACCTATTTATTTTTAAATATTTATAACTAAAAATCTAGACCGTAATACAAATACATATAGAAAGCTATTTCTGGTGATAATTCGGCCATTATCACTATTTTTTCTAAATTATAATTTGTGGCATGTTTTTCAATTCTTGTATAATTGAAACCAAGTCTTTTTATTTCTGTTTTAGCATTATTGTTATGCTATCTAATTTACGTATGTGTATTTTGGTGTGTGTACAGATCTTTAGATGGACACTCTAAAGAGTCTTTATTTTTGTAACTCCTTGTTAACCTCAAACAAGGCATATTACCATTTGGACATAATGGAATACAGGAACTATGTAAGGAATTAAGCGAAATATTGGTTTACATTACATTTAAAATTCTGCATGTTAGTACAGTCAGGCAACCAAGAAACAAGGAGGGAATTCCAAAATCTAATAGTCTAAGCAAAGTTATTTAGAGTAGGCTTTTCCATCATCTAAGAACCTTTAAAATGAGTGAAGAGGGTGGATTTTGCTGCAATATGAATTTTTCAGGCAAGTATATTTGAAATCATTTCTGTATATATTGGGTATAATATAATTAAAAGAGAATTTGCTCTATAATAATAAATACGAAATCTGCATAAATGAAAATAGATTTAAGCACATTTTATGACCAAACAATGCCAGGCGGCCTGCTAATTATATTTAAAAAAAAAAAACTGGGGGGGGGGGCTTGATTAATTCACGTTAAGTATAATGGATACATGTATTTCTGTATTTTACTTCAATTAGTTTTAAGAGATCAAAACGTTCCTTTCTGGATGCAACACTTGATTTCATAGGTTTGTGGGCTCGTTGTCCCTTTTTATAGTTGTTATCTGGATAAGCTTTAGCAAAATCCAGATAACAGCTATAAAAGGGACAACAAAAAAAAAATATAACTTAGACAATCCCTGGAGGACCAAAGCTTGGTCCTCCAGGGATTATCTAAGTTATTATTTTTTTTTTTTTGCTATTATTTTATTTTATTTACTTATTTTTATGAGGCCAATTGCTCTTACAACATATCTGAGACTGTGTCGATTTTAAATCCTCCTTGTGGTCCTGATATCTTGCTTCCTTTAGTTCTCTTAACGCCATGGTGGTTTGAAATAGTTACATCAATAATGAGCGCAGCCATTTCAGGTGCATGTGTGTTATGATCTGTTGGCAGGCGGTCTGTTAAATGCTTGGTATTTCAAAGATAGTTGAAATGGATAAAAGCAAAATAGTCTCGAGTTTCACGTTCATGTGGAGATGATAAAGCAATTCAAAGTTTATCCTTCTACTTCAAAGTGTAGACACTGCGCACTTAACTGTTTCGTAAAATAATTCCAATATCTTCTCCTCCAATGGTGGGAAAGACGTTAATCGCCATGAATGAGACTTTTCGTTACAATTTTTGTTTGTGAAAACTTAATAGCCCTTATCTTTATGGACTGTAAAATCTCCCAACTGCAATATTGACCGGTCTAACTAAAAGTTTAGAATTATAAAACGAATTCTAATGAGTAAATGAAATTTAATTATCACATAATCTCAATGTCTGTTTCTCCAGACCTTGCATAAGCATACAGCTAACCAAAAATACTATTCGCATATCAACTGGTTTAATTCCAAATTCCTATCCATTATTAATGGAGATTTTGTATCTGTCTAAAGGCAAAGCTATAGTGCTGCCATAAATTGCACATTAATTTGAACGAATGTATATAAAATGATTTTACTTATCTGAATTATTGTTTCTTTTCCTGCCCAGGAGATTATACACAAGATCAAGTGTGGGCTTGATGAGTGTTTCTGTTGAACGAACTGGATTCGAACAGCACGCTCAGGTTTTCAGTTCGTGTCATTAACCACTTAGCTACTGTATTCTCTGACAAAACAAATAGGTAATCATTCATATGTACAAAAGACTGTTGCCCTAATTCCTTTCAAAATTTTTTTAAAAACTGGCATAGTTTTTCAATCTTTTGTTAGAATCCCCATCATGTAAAGAAATTATGCAAAACTTGTGCCCTTGCAGTGGAAAGAAACGCCCACAAGAAACCCTCCCTCCTTTTTTTTTTTTTTGCCTTCTCAAAAAGTGTTCTATTTCCCAGAAGATTGTCCTTAAATGCCTTTTTTGTTGTTGGGGGAGGAGGGAATCCTGTTAATCTTTTATTGTTATCTCCCTTTTTTTATATGACATCAAAGAGAGGAGGGATTGTGGGAAAGAGGGTGAAAACTAGGTCAATCATTTGTCTTCTTTAGCATCAGCCTTTTCTTTTTTTTTTCTTTTACTTTCTTTATTCCTGCTGAGATAGTTTTTAACTCTCAGCTTCAAAGAAAACATCCTCTTTATATGCCCCTTCTAATTATCATTGACCTCAGCTAAAGGAAAGCAGCACGTTTTCATGCTTCCCCCAACAATTCCATACAATTCCATATATATATATATATAAATGATAAAATTCAACAATTTTTACCTCACTCTCTGTGCTTAAAACTAAATGAAAATTCCATGAACAGTTTGTTTCTTTGCTAGAACTGTCCATCTGTGGAACACAATACCGTACGGCTGCTATCTAACTGCTTAGAACATGATCATTTTCAAATCTAATGTAAATAAGTTCCTGTTGAGCTGCCTCTTAAATAATTAAGCCCTACCCAAGTTCCACCATTACTGATCATGTCTGATCCTTAACCTAGCATGGCCTCCTCACCTTGATAAACGGTGACGCCCCCCCCCCAGTAAGTGTTTTAAAACAGCAGCAACAAACATTCTAACATGTTCCACATAACTTTGATAGATTTTTAATCTCAACACTGGGCACTGACGTTGAGACCAATTAAGATTAAGGAAGATTATTCTTTGCTTAGAGTTTAAAAGCTTAAGTTTCTTTTTATTTTTTTACCCAAAACAAGGTGCATAACTATTTGGAACAGAAGGGACTACTATTTGAGACTGGGTCTAGCAGGGAAAAGTGGGGAGTTGGGAAGCGAGATGTCTGTACACATTACATTTAAACTATTGTACATTAGTACAGTCAGGGAAGTATGAAACGGGGGAATTCCAAAGTGCAGCAGTTCAATGGGATGAAACTAAAAAAGTTGAAGGCTTTCCGGCATCTAGGGACGTCAACAATGAAGGGGTGGGACTTTGCTGCTTGTAACGTTAATCGGCACGTCAAGGGGGCACAAATGCTATGAGTTTATCAGAGCATATTCTATTAAAGTAAAACACGCACAGGGATGCAACATTGTGGTGATGGGACAGAGGTTTAAGCTTGATCGATAGTTGGGACCTATATTATTTAGTAAATATTTGATTTTCCTTATAAAAATTTAAAAAATCTTTATTTTATGAGAAAAAAATATATAAAAAAAAGAAACACCTTTTTTTTTTTTTTTATCGTGCACTGCCTTTATTTGTTATATAAGTAAAATATAATTTCTAACCGGATATAAGTATCTGATTATTACTCCCACCCCGTTCCTCTGAATCCAATTATAGTGGATCGTGTGTTATGGGAAAATTAGACCCGTTCTCTCTCTCCACCAGGCAAGTAATGATTGCATACAATGTGCCACATGTAAAAGCCCTACCTGGTCAGATTTTTACTTTTAGGCACGTTGCCCTACAAATAATTGAGTCCAATCTACTTTAGTCCTAGCTTGGTGGGAGAGGTAGGAGTTGTAAGTTTCTCAACCTTAGTAATCAAAGTAAATCAATTGTCCCCAGCATAACAATAAAGACTGAGTTGATGCCGGTAAACCCGGTTCCATCACTGTTTCTCATCTATATTATGAATGGAAATTTGGCATCTGTTCGTCTGAAGCCAAAAAACGATGTACTATGACTTTTATTAATTGTACTATCTCTTAATGCTCAATTCTGGGAGTAGGATAGTGTAGTAGGTTTATTCGTCACAATATCCTCCCAAGCATTACCTTTTTCTTTCGGGGGGAAAAGGGTTTGTATATCAACAAAAAAATTTATCACAATTGACTATTTGTCAAACTCAAGATGTACATTACATCTTGGCCTTCGGGACAAGATCAAAGTGTAGTATCTGTTCTTCAGATGCTACACTTCCATCTCTTGTTCTCTTTCGGTGGAGGAGAAATCCTTCACTACTGAGACAATTTTTATTTTTGTACCTTTTCTCCACGTTAAAAAACGACCCTGGTGTCTAACTCTGTCCCGTGGGGAGGCATAGTAAATAGGTACATATATTAGCAAAAGCATGCAACCGAAGTGTGTGTGTGTGTACGCGCGTGCTAGCATTTCAGCCCAGCTTTGCTCTGGCCTTATATACTGTTCATAACTTTATGTGCATATGTGTGTGTATATATATATATATATATATATATATATATATATATATATATATATATATTAAAAAGTTTGACTCCTGTCCAGGTAATCTACATCTAAAATTTCAAGTGTTTAGACCCAAAATTGGAAGAGGCGTTTGGTAGAGTCTGCAAAGGTCAGCTCTGTAAACTTTGACCTCTTAGCAGCCAAATTTTCGGCCAAAATCAGATTAAAAAGCTTGCTGCATGTCTGAATACCCTTTATGTAAAATTTCAAAGATAGTCTCTGGCCATCTGATGTTTAAGATGTTTCTGAGACATCAGTTGGTGAATGTCTGGAGTTCGTAGGTGTTAGTCGTGGTCACTATCCACATTTTTGAGCCATAGAGTAGAACCGATTTCACATTGGTGTTGAAAATTTGGATCTTATTGCGGAGTGAGAGGGCTGTTGTTCCCCCCAGATTGCTCTTAAGATGCTGAAGGCATGTCTGGCTTTGCTTATCCGGCGCTTGATATCTTCATCTGTTCCTCCATCCCTGCTGACAATACTGCCCAGGTACACAAACTTGTCAACCTCTCTAACAGGTTGAAAATACTCTGTATTAATCAAAAAGCAACATTTTATTAATTATTCATTTCCTTTTCCACCACAAGAATTGTTTCTAGCTGAACCACCCCGCCAAGATGTTTAAGCTCCTTGGTATCCCTGTTTCTTCAAACCTGGCATTACACCTAGCTAATCCAAAATTGTATTCGCACAGCAACTAGTTTTAATCTCAAATCTCTCCTATGAAATGGAGATGTTGTAAATATATATCTAAAGTTGAACCTACACTATTACTCATATATTTGAAGGCAAAACTATAGCACTGCCATAAAATAAACCAAATGAAATTTGAGGCTTGGAAGTTTTCATAATCAAAACTCATAATCCTTGAACTGTTCATACATTTTCCCCACCATCCTTCCTTTCTCAACCACTCCTTTTTTTCAGTTTGCATCATCATTACCGCACTGGTCATTCCTTTGTATGAATGAAGTTTCTGGTATTTTGAACATTTCTATTAGTAATGATGGATTTGCCTAAAAGCCTCTGACGTAGGGTTAGATCCGTTTAATGCCAAACTGGAGTACTCTCTCTCCCTCTCTCTCAGTAATGTCACTATCCCTGTGCCAAACTTGCTGAGGTTAGTTAATATCAAACCCATCTTAAAATTTGAATTAGATATTCCATCTTTACCATATTAGGTGTGGATGCCGATATCTAGGACAATATTCATAAGAAACAGAAAAAAAAAATTTTTTCAGAAACTTTTTTTTTTTTTAATTTTGGTCATATGACACTGAATGTCTCATTTGTGTCCATCTTTTTATGTTTCATTTTTTACCAACTTTTTTTTGTTTTGTTTATAACTAGCAAATAATCCTGTCATTGCCCGGATGTTGTATATTTTCTTATGACTCGGTGGCATGATTGGTCTCGCATGTTGATTGCCTCAAAAAAAAGTGTCGTTTGCAAACGATTTCATCAATTGTTCAAAGAAAGAATTGCAATTTATATTTTTGCTCGAATTTACGATTTGTCTTCAAGTTTATAAGATGTTTATAAGATGTGTTTTGGCTGCCGTTGGATTGACATTTTGTTAGTTTTATTCCAGTCTCATATGAACAAGAGCTCCTTCCATGTTTTAGGTCGAAATTTTTAAAAGGCAAATATTAAATGTTACTGCCAGAACAGAATACGAGGAAATTTTGTATGGCATTAAAAATGGTTTTATATTTTTCTTAAATATTATTGAATGAGAAATCATTTCATTTAAAATCCAGTTAGTATTGCACATGTAAAATTAAGAAAAGCATGCTTGAAATGTTAATAAGCGGAATCACATGACATCGGGTCAAATTCAGTTGAAAAATTGTTTTGATTTTGCTTATTCACATAAATGTTGATACATTTCAAGCATGATTTTTCTCAAGTTTATACATATAATACTAAATGGATTTTCAATCGAAATGATTTCTCATTCGAATAATAAATAAAAAACAACATAAAACCATTTTTAATGTTTATGTGGAATATTTCTTGCATTCTGCTTTGGACGCATACTTTAACATTTGTGCCACAAGACATTTCTGTTAAACGGGGACTAATGTTGTGACTTGAGTGACCAGAAAAAAAAAAACTGAGTTTTGCTCCCCCTCCTTCTCAATCGAGAAATTCACTTTCATTTTTGTTAAAAATGATTCCGAAAAGCCATCTGCATTGCTGATGTATTTCCACTTTCTGATGCGTGTATATACTGTAATACAAATAAAACGACAGAATTTTATCTTAAGACCCTATTTTATTCAGTTTAACTATGAGAAATCTATTCCTTCTGACTGAACTATCCTCGCAAGCAAACACTGATGCACGCATACACAACAGACATGAGTTCACTAAAGCATGAATGAAATCTTAACATATTTTTCGTGGCTGCTCATCTCTAAAGCACAAAAATACATATATTAAAAAATCCAAAATTGTACATGTTCTTTTCTTTGGTGTCTTGTGCGTATTAGCAGAGATTTACTGAGAACAACAATCAAAAAGTCAATGAACACTGAAAAAATGGAACAACAAAAAACAATAGCAGCAGAATGATGTATTAACGATCAATGGGGCTAGGACAACAGCATATTCTTTTCATTGTTTTGACTATCGAGTGTATCTCCATTGATATTTTATATGCTTTTATATAGAGTGATGATAATGGATAGGATTGTAGAATTAAAAAATCCATTTGACACAGAATTTGTCTCCCTCCTTCTTCTTTTTTTTTTTTTTTTTTTTTTTTTTTTTAATTACTTACAAACTGGCGTGTATACAATCTCTGCTCCTAACAACCCGTACTGAAGGAAGAATAACTGGCATTTCTGATGCCAATTTTTTTTTTTTTTTTTTTTTTTTTTTTTTTTTACATAGGCATCACCACATTATCAAGACCAAGAGGCCACTCAAGGATAAGGGTTAAAGAGTGTACAGTAGAAATTGGACAATATAGTAATCATTAGTAATGAAAATTTAGTAAATTTGATAACTTATATGGAACGGCTCATCAAGAACTTATTTACGTTAGACTTGAACACAGCCATATTGTAGTCAGGCGGAAAGCAGGAAAACGGAAGACAATTCCACAGGCGTGCAGTTCTAAGAAAGAAGCTTTGTTCATGGAATCTACGTTTAGGTTTAAGCACAGATAAAGAGTGGGGGGAATTATTGATAGTGTTTACAGCTAGACAAGTGATTCTTATGAAAGTTAGGTGAGGGGGGACGATAGACTGAAGCTCAGTCGAACACTTTCCATGAAAATAACGATATATCAGAGACAAACTCGCAACATCTCTTCTGTGAGATAAAGGTTGCAGGGAAGAGAAAAGGACATCTCCTACGAAGCTACGAAGTCTATTTTGAACTCTATCAAGGCAGGACAAGTCCTTTCTAGCAGCTCCTGCCCAGATGTGGCAACAGTATTCCATCCTTGGACGTACCTGGCTCTTATATAGATAGAGAATTGCATCAGCAGTGAGATATCTACCGGATCGATAGAAAGATCCCACCATTTTTCCAGCGGCCTTGGCAACAGATTTGATGTACGTGTTCCATTTAAGATCGGGAGTAATGGTCAAGCCCAGAAGCTTGTCAAAACTTGAGGCCTCCTAAAGACGAGAGCCATTCATTTCAATTGATGCCAGATGTGGATCAGAATGTTGATGTAAAGAGAAGCTTGGTTTTAGATGCATTAAAAGTAACCAGCCACTCCTTTCCCCATTGTACTATGTGCTCAAGATCAGAGGAGAGGGAGTAATGTATTTAAAAAAAAGAAAAAGCAGGACCATTTGAGCAGCAAGTGTAACCAAACATTTGCCGCTTGTTTATGAAAATATGAACGTTATGGTCCTCAAATTTTTTTTTTTTTTTTTTTGAGGTTTGATCATAATTCTTATCTTGTACTATTTTCACAACGTTTCAACCAATGTAACCTCTGACCGTCTGCAGATGTATTTTGTCGAACTTGTGAATCTTTCTGTTACAGACTTTCATCCACAATTTATCTTAATCCACGAGGGTAGCATACTCTCCTTCTGTCAGTCATGACTGTGTTGAAGCCTTGAGTACTCAACAATTGTATTTTCAGTGTTGCCCATACTGAGGATTGAACCTTCACCCTCTGTTATGTGTTATTGTGCGAAAGATACACCTGAAGAAGATTGGAGGTTACATTGAAACATAAGTTACATTAGCATAAAAGTTCTGTGATTATTTTTAACACAATGTGTGTATTCTTATTGCATCTCAAATCCGTATATTTTTGTAAATAGATTAGGTGATCGGATTTTTGTTTCACAACTGTGCAACATGACCGCTTCCTAATATTAAGTACAAGTTTGTTTTTTAAAAAAAAAAAAAAAAAAAAAAAAAAAAGAAACTTTTTACAGTTCATATCCAGTTGGTTTAATGGTTATCATGCTTGACTTGGGTTTTGGTTTCGATCTCGGTTCAAGTATTTTTTTTTTTTTATCTACAAAAAGTGAACTGTTTGGAAAGAAACAATACTCGCATGCACATATTTCTCAGTTTCTTTCCATTTTTTTAATCTTTTTTTTTTTTTTTTTTTTTTTTACCCCAAACAAGGCACATTGCAACTTTGTTGTAGGGGGCTACTATCAGAAACATAGGCATCATGGGTACTGTGTAGGGAGTTGGGCAGCAAGTTGTCGGTTCACATTATATTTGAACTTCTGCATGTCAGTACAGTTGGGGAAGCAGGGACCCGGAAGGGAATTGTTCCAACTCGTGTTTCCTGTGAACGTTAGGCCGAGGAGTTTAAAAGATGGACTTTCAGATAAAGTCATTGGCCATTGCTATTGGTGGTAGAGAAGGTTTCTTGTAATTATTGAAGGAAACGATTTTAGTCTTGGCAGCATTGAATGTGACCATCCATTTATGTCCCCATTCCACTACAGATCGGAGGTCATCTTGTAGTGTTTCTGCCATTTCTTTAGATGTGTTCATTTGTTTTCCTGTCGTATCTGTTATAGAGCGTGGTGTCATCAGCATATATACCCATCTCACAAACAATTTTGTCAGGGAGATCATTTATGAATGTTAGGAATAACAGAGGTCCAAGGATAGACCCCTGAGGCACTCCCGCATTTATATCATATTTAGATGTACGACCGTTGAGGACAACCTGGATTTTTCTCTTATCTAAGGATTTAATTATGTTATGTGTTCTACCAGTCATACCATATGATATGATTTTCCTGAGAAGACCTTCATGCCATACCCTATCAAAAAGCCTTAGATATATCTAGAGCTACCGCTCTACCCTCCTCTGCTTTGTCCAGTGAATGGTATATATGTTCAGAGATTACAGTGAGGATGTCTGCTGTGGAACAGGCTTGCCTAAATCTATATTGTTGGTCGGTCAGAAGTTTAGCATCTGTAAGGTACTGGACTAGAGCATGGTTAATTAAGGTCTCAAATATTTTGGCAAAAAGTGGGAGGAGGCTAATGGGGCGCTAATTTACTGGGTCAGTTCTTTCGCGAGAATTCTTGAATACTGGTACCACAGAAGCAGTCTTCCAGCAGGCAGGAAAGCAAGATTCATTAAGGCATTTATTATAAAGTTTGGAGAGAACTGGCGCTACTTCGACAGAGCACTTTAATAGCACAGCCGGGATGAGATCAGGTCCACATGGTTTTGCAGTGTCAAGATTTCTTATGATAGAATGCACCTGAGAAGGGGTGATTTTCAGATCGTCTAGTGTGGCGTCTGTCCAAAGGAAAGTCAGGGAGGGGGTGGTTAGCAGGGTCCAGTGAGGAGTTGGAGGCAAACCGACTGGCAAGCATGTTAACCTTCTCAGTTGCAGAGCAAACAACCTTATGATTGTTGGATAGTGAGGGAATTGTTAATTGCCCATTATTGTAAATTTTCCAGAAGTCGCGGGTTCCTAATTTCTGTGCTTCGATGCGTTTTTCAGTAAATGTTTTTAAAGGAATTAACATTATGTTTAATATCTACGGTATTTCTGTTTATAATAAATAAAAATTCTGCATTAATTAAAATACATTATTTATAATTTGTTAGTTTCCTGTTTGAAAGCATTGGTAAATAGGAAATCAAATAGAACACGTATATTAAATGTTTTGAAGCCATCCAATGCAAAAAGTAATAAACAATTTAATAATGTTTTTAGATATATTTCGGCAGAACGTATTTTCTGTACGTGTTCTATTTGATTTTCTATTTACCAACGCTTTCAAACAGGAAATCAACCAATTATTCCTTTAGCACACGCCATGTGCATTCATGAACTAAAAAAAAAAACAAAAAAAACATGAATCAGTTGGAGTCGGAATTTTTTTTTATCCGACTCCAATAAATTTATTTTTTTACATGGTTTTCCTGTTTGGTTTTACCAGTTGCACAATTTAGAAGTTTTTGTATAGTTTTGCTTTTATTTTTGGAAATATAACATTTTGTACTGTACTGCAATGCTTCTACTTCAAGATATTTCGATCCATCAGATCACTGCAAATCCTGTCTAGAGAGCTGTTGTTATTTTCGTTGTGACGTCACACAAGATCAATGAAAATTTTGTCTTTGAGTGAGATCACTGTGAATTACATCGGATAACAATCGGATTGTAATCCGAAAGTTATCCAGTTCCTGAATCAAATGGAATTTGGCAATTGGATTAGTTCGAGAGCGATCTGTTATTACAATCTTATCCGGAAAAAATGGACCTAAATCAATAAGAAGCAACTCCTGTTACTATAGCTCTTTATAGCTTTTCCTTTTTTTTCTTTTTTTTCCTTTTTTACATAGGAGTCACCACTTATCAAGACCCAGAGGCCACTCGAGAATAAGTGTTAATGAGTGTACAGAAGTCAATGGGACAATATCATAGTAATAATTAGTGAAAATTTGGTAAATTGGGTTACTTAGGAGGACGGCTCCTCAAGAATTTGTTTGCATTGGACTTGAAGATGACTAAATTGTAATCAACTGGAAAACGGAAAACTGAAGAGGGTTCCACACACAGGTGTGCAGTTCTAAGAAAGAAGCTTTGTTCATAGAATCTGTGTTTAGGTTTACGCACAGATACTGGGGGGAAATTATTGATGATGGTTTCAGCTAGACAAATGTTTTTCATGAAAGTTTGAGGGAGGGGGACATAAGATTGGGACTTGGATGAGCACCTGCCATGAAAATAACGATAAAGCAGAGACGGGCTCACAATGTCTCTTCTGTGGGAGAGAGGTTGCAAGGAAAAGAAAAGGGCATCCTCCACTAGGCTACAAAGTTTATTTTGAACTTTCTCGAGGCAGGATAAGGTCTTTCTAGCAGCTCCTGCCCAGATGTGGCAACAGTACTCAATCCTTGGATCTATAATGTGTCTTTACTCCCTCTTCTGATGAGAAGCGTTTGGTTTCGAAACGATATGGCCTAAAGAGGTTTCCCTATCCCTAAATATTGTATTCCCTTTTGAACTGATAGCCTAATAAAATTTAATTATAAACTTTTTATCCCTTTGTTATCTTAACTTATTCTATAAAGCTGGTTGAGTTTATATGTGAGTATATTTATCATACAAGTGAATGTTAAACGTAAAAAATGATATACGTGAAAAGTAATCATAAAATGCTTGTTGAATAGATGTGGGAGGCTGATATATGAATCTGCAGAATAGATTTCCATATAGGGGTCAAGGAGTCTGGAGTCAAAGATATTAAAGGAGTCGGAGTCAGCATCCTAGGAATTCTAGGAGTTGGACTTTTACCATCAGATTCCGCAACCCTGGTTAACAAACACCTAAGTGGGCGTGTCCCACCTAAAAATACCCTCAGGAAGCGTAAGAAGAAAAAAAAAGAATGTATCTTGACAAGGGCGAATTTCTTCGCTGAAATATATCGATAAACATTACTTTTAAATTGTTTATTTTTTGCGTTGGATGGCTACAAAACGTATTTTATGTACGTGTATTATTTGATTATAATATCCATGCTTATTTTACGACCGGGCAACGCCGGGCGGCCTGCTAGTACTACATAAAAAAATAAACACTCAGATTCATAATTATCTGATAACAGAAATTGATTTGCTTCGAAATAGTATGATAAAATGCACATAGCATCGATGTTATTGTTTTTTATTTCTCTTTGCAAAACTCATGTACTACAAACAATTTTCCATTACAAAACAACTAAACCAAACATGATGAATAAATATTTGAAGATATAAACAACTTAAAGCATAAAACTGTTACCAAAATAACCGGATTTTACAGGTAAAGGGCTGATATGCCGTAAAACAGAATGACCAACTATATTATATAGGAAATTAAATGCTGACGATGGCTTTAATTGGGAAATAGAATTTGCGAGACAGATTCCCCGTGTTTCACGAGAACAACTTTATATGTATGAACACACAGAATTCAGACATTTTCTATTTTTAGTTTTCGTTTCTGAACCGTTGAATCGTACTTGATGTTGAATTCATGAGTAAAGTCACGTGTTTGGCGAAAAGGTCATCAGGATGTTATTGCGGGTCATGCGTTTAGAGATCAGTTATTAGGTTAAGCCTGTTGGGGGAGAGAAAGGAGGTAATTAAATTGCGAGTCAAGTGTTGTGGATTAGTTCAACTGTGAATGATAGTTGGTAGGAGGTAAATTCATCTGATTATTTTGAAGACATTTTAGAATTGCACAAATCTTTGAGACAAATGACATGATCATCAAGTGATTCGTGTTGAGTTGAGATCTTTTTGTGGTTCTGTGAATGAATTACATTTTGATATTGTATTTAATTAGAACTTCAGGATGTTTAAACAATCCTTACTTTAATCTATCTTTTTTGTTGTAAAAGATTCTATCCAATTCTTCATAGATATATATATATATATACACACACAAAGTTGATTGCCTATACTTAATTTTTTTTTTGTTTTGTTTTTTACTGAAATATAATTCTTACAAGAAATGAAGAGGGAATGCTTCTGCATTGTTAGTAGTGGGAGTTTTTTCTCTGGCATTTCTTGTGGATGGCTTCTATCTGCCTGTCTGATATAATTCGTACAAGAAATGAATAGGGGAGGTAGGCGCTAGAGTTGTGAGATTGTCCCTTTATTTTTCGCTTAAATCTTCATATTCCATGTGCGATATTATATGGTAACGGCTGATGAGATTTTTAGTTGAATGATGACCAATACTCTGAGAGGATTAAAAACAAAGGGTGGAATGGGTAAAATGTGATTTCTTAAGCATAAAACTCTACTGTGAGTTAATAATCAATTGTTAACTATTCTGCACTCACAACTAACAATTTCTGAGGTTAAATTTGACATGCTGTTTCAAAGCTAGTTACCCAAACACTCGACACACTGCTACTAAAGCTTGTTACTCCAAAGTCCAAATTGACCCAATCTCTAAAAAATTTGAATTTTTTTTTTTGAAATCGGAAGCACCTCATTTCCACATGAGATGACGAAATCACAAGCATACAAAGAGAAGCAGCAGCCATTTTTTCCTTATTCTTTTTGTCTGCCATTTAACACTACATGCTGCACAGAAACAGGTTTGTATTAATTTTTAAAGCATTTAATCGCATCTGCAAGTATTTGTTATCATTGAACTCTAAAACTACCATGTTGGGACGTGGCGTCATGATATTGTGATATAGAGAAAGAAAGGAAAATTCTTTACAGTGGTTGTAACTAAACGAGTAAATGTTTCACTGCGGGGGGGGGGCAAAGATTGTAGCTCAATTGATCGCCAACTATGGAAATAGATAGAATAAAGAAATCTTAGCAAGAGAAAGGGGACTGTAGAAAAAAAGAACTAAAACAATACTTTCATCACGTGATAATTAGACAATCGTGTTGACAATAGCTTGTGCAGTGAAGGTTAGAATGCAGACGGTAATTTGTACTGCACTGGAGGTCACAGAGCATAAACCCAGCATGTAATGTGTATAAAGCTGTGTGAATAAATCTTGTAATAAAAAGACAATTTATCAAAAGTTTTATAACAAGAAACAAAATGACAATGCTAGAAACACTTATGTTCTACTAATCTGGAGTCAAGCCAGGAAGCTAATGGTAAACATTTTATGGATTATATCAAGTATATTTTTATGAGGGTTAGGGTTACATCAGCAATAGGAAGTGTGCGATGCTTTCTAAATAACCCGTTATTTTTCTGTTAAAAAAAAAAATAGCATTTATTTATTTATTTTTTTCTATGATTTTTTTTTACTTTTTGTATTAGAAATTTTTCTTGCTGTTTTTTTTTTTTTTTTTTTTTTTTTTTTCTTTTAATTTTTGAAATTTTTTTAGATGAGGATTGATAATGTTTATTTGGATTATTCAGACTATTCTTATTTTTTACGTTTTGGTCAAAGTAACCTTCAATCTTCAAGTATATCTTATTGAACTCTAATCTGAACGGAATTTCAAACAGAATCCATTATTTAATCCATGGGGATAGCCTGCTTTCATTCCGTCAACCATGACCAAGTAGAAGTCTTAAGTAATTTGTAATTGTATTAGTATCTTCCATATTTAAACTTCAATTTCTAGAAGAGTTTCACCTAAAACACTGAATTTTACCTACTCTTTATCCGTTATGCCACGGGTCTGTCATATGTATATCATTAATTTTAATTCTTAAGTGATGAGAAGGCCTAGCAATTAATGTGGATTCTTGTGGCTCCTGCTCTCATCAGCCTTAAATTTTTATCTATTTTTATAATGTTTAGCAGTGTTCAAGTTTTTCTTTTTATTAATTTCTTACCCCTGTTTCTCTGCTTATACTCTTCACCCTCCATCCAAAGCTTTCCACCTTTTTGTCCGATTCTTTGTTCCAGTCGTTGCCATATTTTGATTAACAATCCTATTTCGGCTTCCTTTGTGTGCCAGACACGCTTGTCTTTATACTTTCACATTCTTATATATGCTAATCAACTATTTCTTTTTTTTTAACTTAACACATTTGGGGGGGGGGGCTAATATCATATTTTCAATCTAGAAAAAAAAACCATCTTTTCAGATATTTTTCTGATAAAAATCTTTATTTAATTAAAAATGATGTCCAAAAAGCAAACCTTAACCACTCCTTTATTTTATTTTTGGAAGTTAATTGTTTTACAAAAATATTACGTGATTAAATTACAATCATTAGTTTCAGAAGTCGTTGGTCTATTCACCCCTCTATTCTAAAAAAAAAAAACTGTGTTAATGTCATACAAGTAATTAAAAAAAAATCTTGCATATTATTCTTGTAATCTATTTAAATATTGTACATTTTTCTGCTGAATTAGTTTTACATGTAGTCTATAAAATGAATTGGAGGATTCCTTTATTCATATTTGTTCATACACTAAAAAATATGTGCATATACTTACCTGACATAGCCTGAGTTATATTCATACCAATCGAGGATACGTCTTCAACAGGCTTGGCTATATTTGACTTTGCATCCGTTGGGCTGAATGCGGTTCTGCATAGTCCTAGAAGGTCTATGCTCATGTGGAGTAAGTTTATTGCCTGATACACCCCAACCAGAAAATATCAATTTTTAAAAGGATAGTATACACCTCCTTCTAGGATGTTAGCTTGACTCTTCCAACCTCGTGTCATGTCGTATATACGAGGTGCCTTAAATAAGTTTCCAGACTTTTTTCGTATGGGAACTTTTATTGATAGAACACACATGAAACACTAGTTCCCTTCAAAGTAATCTCCTCCAGCTGCAATGCGCTTGTAACGATCCACCAACTTCTGGAAGGCTCCATAAGGTCCTCTTGTGTGAGCATGTCAATGATCCTCATCACAGCCTCTTTCATCTCCTCAATTGTTTCATAAAAGCAGCCTTTAAGGTCTTCCTTGAGCTTATGACATAACCAAAAGTCACAGGGAGCAAGGTCTGGACAATAGGAAGGGTGAGGAACTGTCTTGATGCCCATGACATCTTTTTTTTCTGATCTTCTCTGAGCACTCTTGGGACAAACTTTGTGCAAATCTTTCACATTTTCAGTTCCTCGCAAATAATTATGTCACAGTTCCCACACTAACATCAAACTGTGCACTTATTGTCTCTATTGACACACGACGGTCCTTATCCATGAAATTCTTTGTTTGGCCGATCAACTCCGGTGTTCTGACTTCCTTACTCCTCTCATACCTCTCATCATCCTTCATGGACTCCCTGCCTTCCTTGAATTTCTTATACTACTCAAAAACTGATGCTAGATTCATGAAAGATGGTCCAAAAGCAGTCTGAAGCATTCCGTACATTTGTTTCATTTTTTAAAGTTTAAAACAGAATTTTATTGCATATTGTTCTTTTAAAAAATCCTTACATCCAGATTGCATTTTTGAAATTCACCAGATGTGACAATCAGGCTTTATAGGGGTGTATTCTAATTCCTGCTGTAACGGTTCATTTGAGCCTGAAATCATAAAAATTAGTCCTCTCATAAAATGTATAACAATAATAACCATTTCCAAGAGTCTATAATGATTTTAAATGCTTGTACAAAAAAAGTCTGCAAATTTTTAGTTGTTACATCATCTTGCTACCTCTGTTTAGAATTGAACTTGGAGTCCTGAGATACCCTTCACCACTTAACCAACATCCTCGTCACCTCTTTCGTATATCCCTATTTATATTATTTCCCACAAGAAAAAAGATAGATTCAAGATTATTTATTGTGGATTAGGAACAAAATATCTTCCGTCAACACTCCATCACAAATGATGTTTTAGATGATTGGTAATAAACCTATCCCTTCCCCTCCTCAGAAAGAAGGTAATTTCTGGGAGGATGACCTAAGATTGAATAGATACTATTACATTTAGATCATAGTTAAGACAGAATCGGACATATGTCTGGGACCAGGAAATTTAAAAATGGACTGTGGGGTTACTTACAATAGTCTCATAACTCTCACTTCCTCTATTTTTTACCTTCAGTCCTCACATTCCATGAGTAATATTTTTGACAAAGGAGGGATAATTGCTGTTTTCTGTATCGGCTATTTTGAATGTATGATATGTGAAGATTTTCAATCTTCTAATAGTCTTCATCTTATTAACAACTGTCGATCAGACATGTGTACGCAGCATGCTGATGCATTAAAGTGAGGGTTGACAAAATAAGAATGATACGATGGTTGTGTAATGCAAGTCTTAAACACAGGCTCAGGTCTGATAATTTCAGATGAGGATTAAATCTTGACAGCATAGAAAGATGTGTGTTAAAGAGTAGATTTTGATGATGCGCCTATGTTGAAAGAATGAAAGAATATATGAAAGTTCTTGGGTCAGTGGTGATGCCGTTTTCCTTTTCCCTGCAACCTCTTTCCCACAGAAGAGACATTGCGAGCCTGTCTCCGCTCTATCGTTATTTTCAGGGCAGGTGCTCGACTGAACTCTAATCTGGTTCTTCATTGCCAAACTTAAGCAATCGACTAGCTAGAACCATTATATACGATTTCCCCTACTCTCTAACTGTACTTAAATCTAAACGCAGATTCCATGAACAAAGCTTCTTTCTTAGAACTGCTTCACATGCCAACCAGATAAAACAGATGTCTGTTGATACCGAGGCACTAAGTTTTTTTTTTTTTTTTGTATTTTTTAATTTTTTTACTAGTTAGCTTCATCTTCAGTTTAGTAGTATGCATAAATCAACTATGAAAAACATTGTCTATTCGTAGAATTGCAAATACCAAGGAGTTTATCTTCATATACGCGTAGATGGGGGGGGGGCATTGATGACGTAACATAAAAGAAGAATAAAAGGAGGGGGAAAGCAGAGAAGGTCTGGGAAGCATTGGTTTTAATAATTCTTTCTATCCTTTTACTATGTTACATTGTGCAATTTTCCCATGAGAATAAATATGGAATATTAAAAAAAAAAAAACTAAAAATGTGCTCGCACAAATGAAATAACTTTGTCATTTGAACATAGTCGTTTTATTTGATAATGGTGAGGTTTAAGTCATTGTGACCTTCATCAGGATCAAATATGCTGAGTGATCCAAGGCAAATTCATAAAGTGGAAAAAAAAAATTAAGAACGAGTGTGCACCTGTCAAAAAGTAGAGAAAAAATTATATAAAGAGTATGTCATATATAAAGGTATTTATTTATACAAACATTATTTGGCTGCATATTTGCAAAACCTGTTACAGTCACTGTTACATGTTATGAGCAGTATTATATAAACACAGTAATGACTCTTCAGATAGTTTACCCGATGGATGCAAATTTTACCTGGGTTATTATCGTTCTCTCTTGTGCGCGCGTGTGTGTGTATGTATATATATATATATATATATATATATATATATATTCCTGTCTTTGTTTACATACGTCATATATGACGTCTTTGCAAATGATCTCTCTCATATATATATATATATATATATATATATATATATATATAATACATAAAGGCAGTTTGAAGTAAAGATTCCCGCGCAACACTGGGTATGTACAGCTAGGAAATATATATTGTACGAAAATATACTTATGGCAAGTTAACTACACAAACATTTGTTCATTCCTAGTGGAAATCATCAGGTTAAATTCTTTACTAAGCCTAATTCACTTATAAAACACTGAAGAAATACTGATAAAATATCTTCTATAATATAAAGCTGAACGTCTGTGTGTGTGTGTGTGTGTGTGTGTGTGTGTGTCTGTGTCTCTGGTCACGAATAGGCTCCTATATGCTTGACTATTATAGAAAACTGATTACATATAATGATAGAAGATGTATCGAGACACAGGAATGGGTATGTTTGATCTGGCATAATGATGATTCATTAAAATTGTGGGGTCTGCGTATGCGCCTGGTCCACAAAGTATGGAATTAAAAAAAACGTTTACAAGTGTTTTTGATATAGATGTACATAATAATACTTTGATAAGTATGTTTTAACTTAAATAGGGATGGTATAATAAAATTGTGGGGGTCTGTGTTCGTGCCTGGCCTCCATAGAATGGAAATAGGCACAAACTTTAATAAAGACTTTCCATATCTATTTGCGTAAGTATACTTTGATAATTATGTTCCAGTTTGAAGAAATATGATATAATAAAATTATGGGGTGTTCGTTCGCACCTGACCTCCATAGAATGAAATATGTCACAAAGTTTAACAAGGTTTTTAATATAGATCCACAGAATATTGTGTAAGTGTTTCAGTGTGAACAGGTATGGTATAATAAATTATAGTGTTTATCTATTTTATTTTTACTTTCATCATATTTTGCTTTGGTTTTGGTAGCTTCAAATTTGGGGGTATCTCTTTACAACCCTTCATTTTCATAACCTATCATACTTTCATAAATCAGAGTCCATTTTCTGTAGGCTGTTTTTGAACCCAGTCAACGACTGGTACTTTTGCTAGTATATAATGAGTGTGCACACTCAATCAAAAATGGCAGAAAAATTATGCTTCGCTAGTGTTCACAGTAATAGTCGTATTAATATAGAATAATGTCTCTGTCGGTGAGGTAAAAAAAAAAAATTAGTAACGAAAATAGTGAAGAATTTCTTTCTGATTAGCAAGCTAATGCACCTGCATGTTGGCAATGCTTACCCAATTTATACAAACTGCTATAAATTCATATGGCACCAGCCGAAACAAACACGGTTAATCAACTACTTGTACCCTAAACAACTCTTTTCTCAGTTGGAATGTTCATTTAAACTCTCAATTAGTACTGTTTACTTTTGGTTGTCTGTAAAATTGATACTTTTTGTTATGCATAAGTTTTGTCTTAGTTTAATATTGCGTTACCCTTGGTAAATAAGAGATTAAATCGCTTCTGACTCAATAGAGCAGCAGTTTGTTAGAAAGGCTGGTGTCATTCTTTCTTTGATATTACCTTACCCTCAATGGTCAATCCTCCACCACAGTCCCCCCCCCACTGAATGTTACCATCAAAACAAACTTCAGATGCATATACCAATCAACACAGGCCACTCATATATGCCAACTAGCCTTCTCACGATCTTCATTTTTCACTTCTGATCATAATTTTCGGTATTTTGAACCAGACGAAACCGACTTTTGTTGACACAGAAAATATGTAAATAGACGGAAAAAGCTGAGTTAAAACATAACTGCATGAAAATCAGAATGAGGTAAAATTTGAACAGAAGGAAAAATAATAAAAGAAAAATTTGCTGTATTTTTATTGTTACCACAATTTTTTTTTTTTTTTTTCTGAAAAAAAAATTAATGCAATTTTTTTCTTTCGATAAGTTCTTTTTAAAAATAAATTAAAGCTGGTAGAGAACATAATATAACGATTTCATTTTTATTTTATTTTTATTTTACTCTTATTTTTTGTACAGTCTTAGGACAAAAATCGACGAGGTTGGGTTTACAAAAAATATTTCGAGTTTTGTCCGGTTCAAAAACTGTACAAGCTTTTTTTTTTTTTTTTTTTTTAAATTTGTTAAATTTTGCAGATTTTATTTTTAAGTTAACACAGATGTGGTAGGAAGGATGGTTTCGGTATTCCTGTTGAGTTGTCATCAGGAAATAATTTGTTTTCCTTGCAGGATCATGTCCTTCAAAGACTCTTGTCTCGAGCCTTTTTATTGGCCAAACATTTCAGCATCTCTCGGTTGTTTGTAACAGGAAGATGCTGAACAAAAATTTACTTTATTTGGTACCAGTACCTCATTTTCTTCATCCACACAAACCGTACATTATCTCTCATAGATTTTGAGGTTTTCAGTTCATTATTTAAAATTATCTCCACTATAATAATCTTTGTCAGAATAACTTTATAAAAAGAATCTGGAGTAAATTATACTTTATTTTATTTATTTTTTCACGTAAAGAACATATTGCAAGGAAAAAATGACTAGTTCGAATCAAATATCAATTTGTCAAAAGTATTGCTATTTAGGTCTAACATAAACATATGCCAATAACTTTATATATTAGATTATTCTACTTCTACTTTAAAGGAAAGGTAATCCAGTCTAAAATAGATGTATGCTTTTTTGTGAAAAGTTTCTAATATGAAACAAATGTCAAGTACCATAACTGAACTCAGTTCGCCAATCTCACTGGTTAAGTCTTAGTTACAGAATTTCCTCTTATCAAGTAAATTACAGAAATGAATTTATCTTCATGTTTGTAATTTGAAGACTTGGAATATCTGAGATACTTTTTTTTTCTAATGCATTTTAGCAAATAATTATTTAACCATTTATTAGCTTTGTATCAAATTTCAAGATGTTGCAGGTTATATATATCATCTCAACTTATCAGTCTAATGAGGCTACCATATTTAAAATCGGTTCCAAACTAGATCCAAGAATTTTGAATAAGAATTAAGTCTGTTTTCCTCCCCAGGGAATATACTAAGCAGAATATTGCCAGACTTTATTGTATTTTTTAACTTTTTATTTATTTATGTGGTTCAGATTGTTTGGGAGAAATGTTAAATTATCTTTTCTAAATCCCTATTGTAAAAGTGTTTGTTGTAGCATGTTTATGTAATATGCTAATGCATTTCGTGTTTGTACATATGTTATCACCTTTCACACATATTTAAAAATAATGAGATTATCTGATCAGCAAAGATCATGATTGGTGATTAATTCGAGTTGCTAAGTAAAAATCTCGACTTTACATATGTAACACAGCATGGACACGAATATGGCAATTGTATGCAAATATGGAGCCGTGTGCGAAGTTATGTCACGACGAGGAAGAAAAGAGATGAAAAAATGTGTGTGCAGGCTGATGATCACGTTAGAGACGTGGATGACGTCACAGCCGTAATGATGAAAGGTATGTCTTAAAACCTGAAACAGTTGAAGTTTTTCCTATTCTTTGTCTCCTTTGCGTTTGAGTCTACAACGTGTTGGGTCTACATGTTAACATTTCAAAAAGTGATATCTAACTTGATTTGTGGGAAATAAGCACAACATTCGTAATAAATTAAAAAAAAACAACTGCATGTGCATGTATGTATATATATATATATATATTATATAATATATATATATAAATATGCACGTTTTATTTTTTATTACCGTATCTTTCTGTTAAGTTACGTTATTGTTTCAGCTACTTGGCGGTTTTTTTTGGCCGTCTGTAGCATCCTCAGACTTTTACAGAAATGTTCGCTTTTTTGGGATGAAAGAGTGAATGAGGTCGGGGGGGGGGGTGCGAGGAGGGTGGAAGAACTAGAGGAAGGGAACAAGGGGGGAAAAAACGGCCAAGTAGCTGAAACAATAATGTAACTTAACAGAAAGATATGGTAATAAAAAATAAAACGCATATTTGCTCTACAACAGTATTGAGCACTTTCTTCAGTTTTTATTAATTACCATTTCCACTAATATATATATATACACGCACATTCAATGAGTTAGCTAAAAATGAACCAAATATGAGGGGGTTCTATATAGATTATGCACTATTTTTTATCAACTCCTAAAATAGAAATTTAGAAAAAATTATTCTATGCTATACAATTTCTTTAAAGATATTGACTTAAAAATAACCATGGTTAAAAATCATAAAATAGTTTGTTTTTGTCACTCTAAACTTAATATGTATGAACCATACCATAAACCTAATCAAACTCTATATTGACTATAAATCAAACCATCCAATCTCAATGATGAAATCAGTTATACCCAGCATATCAAAAAGAATATCCGGATTATCCCATAATGAGCATATATTTAATAGCAAGAAAAAATATAATGAAGCATTAGCTAGATCAAGATCTAAAGGTGAAATAAAGTATATTAAAAATGAAAATAATATATTAATTGAAGGGAAGGAAACAAAACCAAAACCATCACATGCTATTTCATACAATATGGCAATGGGTAAATCTAACTGCAAAAATAGTATAAAAAATAAAACTTGTTAAAATAATTTTTAATAAAACAAAAGAATCTCTCAAAATAACGGAAATAAATTTTAAAAAAATAGATGTAGAAATTGGATTTGGTTTAATCCATCTTATAGCGCACACATAAAAAATAATTTGGCAAAGGAATGTATTATTATTGAAATAAGAACTATTATATGATTGGTTCGTTGACCCAAATAAATAAACCAAATGTGATAATAGAAAAATCGATATCTGATTATAACTAATGTTTTTATATTTATGGATTAA
This sequence comes from Euprymna scolopes, assembly GCF_053919585.1. NCBI lineage: Eukaryota > Metazoa > Mollusca > Cephalopoda > Sepiida > Sepiolidae > Euprymna > Euprymna scolopes. Next base: position 9,603,787 of record NC_136487.1, on the reverse strand, counting down.
ATTTTAACATGAAATAATTTAGTATAATTTTTAAAAAAATTAATTAAACGTTAATAATTTTATTTTGTAATCACAGGTTAAAACATATTAAACTATCAAATTAACATACGGAATGGAGCCTGAAATATTCTAACTGTTAGTCTAATTACAACATATAAACATGCTCAAAATGAGTTTAAATTAAAATTTCAACTTAAAAAAAGGTAAATGGTAGAGTAAGAGAATATAAAATGTCATAATAACAACATAACAATTCTAGAATAATAAAAACAAAATAAGAATTAAATCATTAAAAATTATTTTAAATACTTATTTAATAAATTAAAATAATATATTATATTTTAGAGATCAAAGTGGAATTATTACGATTTATTTTTTGTTTGGGAAATGATTATTGATACTTGATTGAAGAACATTAGAATATAACAATTACAGAAATAAAAAAAAAACATTAAAATAATATATTATAACAATTACAAAGAAAAAAGGCTAATTTTTAAAGAAAGCCCTTCAAAATAATTAAAATAGGTAAACAAAATAGTGGTAAATAAGTAAATAAGATTTAATATCCATAGGTTATAATTATATAATAGCTCCGATTAAAATAAAGATTTCAAAAATTCATTAATCGATTTAAAATAAAAAAAAAAAAACATTAAAATAATATATTATAACAATTACAGAAAGAAAAAAGGCTAATTTTTAAATAAAACCCTTCAAAATAATTAAAATAGGTAAACAAAATAGTGGTAAATAAGTAAATAAGATTTAATATCCATAGGTTATAATTATATAATAGCTCCGATTAAAATAAAGATTTCAAAAATTCATTAATCGATTTAAAATTACATTCTTAAAAAATTAAACAAAATGCACAAATGAATTTAATGAATATGCTAGATTGAAGTACAATATTCGTTGATAACAACCACGCACATTAATACAAAATAGTTTAAAGGATATAAAATAATTTTATTACTTCAGAATTTGCAGATAAATTTAAAATAAATTAAGTATGTGAGCTAATTTTAATATATTAAGATACAATTAAAAATAATAAAAATTGGGATATATTTGAATTCAGTAAATTAGAGTAAATGAATTATAATTATGTAATGATAACCGAGACACACCAGATAATAGTTCATTGGAATATTATAATTTAACTTAGATTATTGATAAATAACACTCATAAATATGGATTATTTTATACTGAAATGTTTTAAATGTTAATATTTAATTTAAATAAATAATATAATTCAATTTATAGTACAAATTGGTTTTCATAAATAAATAATATATAATAAAATAATAAAACTAGATAAATATATTTGTCAATATAATAAAAACTCGTTTAATATAACTAGGTTTAGATTAAAAAAAACAACTTTAAATTTAAGTGAATTACAGATCGTTTAACTGTATTTAAACAAATTATAAAATATTACAGAAGGAAATTTTATATTAAAATTAAGTAAAATTAATGAAAAATAAATTATAATTCTTTGTGATTTAATTATGTAATAATAAATTTAATTAAAATAGTAATAAAACTGAATATTATAATGATATAAAATTCAGATAAAATCAACAATTGATATAACCGGAAATTATATATATATATATATATATATATATAATTTTGTAATTAGTTCCGCATAAAATTAAATATATAGACATATGTTATATATATTATGATTATTAATATTATCCAAGTAAATATATACATAAATATAAAAAATATATTTTTAGTATTGTATATCAAAATTAATACATTTTTTTTAATACGAATATTTAAATTTTAGTGACTTTACTTGAAAATTCAAAGTGACGTAATAAAAGGTAATTCAACTTCTCTTCCAATTTTCGGATTTTGTAATCATTCCTAAATGCATTTTATTTTCTTTTGATGGATTGCTAGTTGCTATTTCCTCTGATAGTTAAGTCCAAAATAAATTTATTGATTGATATAAAAATTAAATGAATGATTTTGTGCTACGAAATGGTTACTGTCAATTAGATATGGGCAAAATGAATACCGATGCTCAAAATGTATAAACATTTTGACCCCTCCCTTTACTTAAAAATTCACCAAAATCAGGAAATTAACCAATTTTAATTAAATTTTCAGTATTTATCAAATAATCATCGCGGAATATAATGAATTAATTATTTTTATTTAAATCTTAGTGGAAATGTATTATTTTGTTTAAACAAAAAATACCTTTAATAAAGTTATGGTTTTCAGTAGTAAATAAAAACCGCAAGAATTTATTTTTGCTTTTTTTACATAAATAAAGCATCGTAGTTTGTAACAATAATAAAAAAATTACAGGAATATTACGAAAAATGCCCTAAAGTCCGTATTAATGAATTCGATATAACTTGAAGAAAAATGAATTTCTCGAACTACCGATATTACCATTGAATTAAGGACTGTTTATTTTATATTTTCATCCAAAAAAAAATTATAATGGCAAAAATATTTCTACTTTTTTTTTTGTTTTTAATTACAGATTTCGCATAATTTTTATATGCAAGATTTTAATAATTTCCTTGCTCGCAAGAACATGAAACTTTCGGTGTAATATAATTTTTATATAATCTCGAACAATAATAAAAAAAAAATTAATTTAAAAACAGGAATATAAAAAATAATTAAATTAAAAAATGATAAAAATTGATACAAACGTTCAGAATGGGAATGTATGGATGCACGTCTGGGGGGGGGGAAGAAATCTGACACCCCTATCTCCTTTTACTATCATGACTTCATTTTGAAACAACGTTTTGATTGGCTGAAATTTTGGGCTTCCATATATTCGTGTTTACAAACTTTTAGTGGTTGCGTTTTGCCGAACGACATAATTACTTGCTCTTTGAGGGCTACTTAAGCTGTATATTGTATAAACAAGGGGTTTTGTTTTGTTGGTTTTTTTTTTTTTTTTTTTTAGTTCAATATCTTAGGACTTTACTAATTATCTTTGAAATAGACCCAGAAAACTAATATTTATCTTTTTTTTTAAAGGATTTTTACAATGAATTTATTTAACTTCAAAATTTAACTGAATTGGTTGTTCGCCGTGGAAACATTTTCATAACTTTTCTTTTTTCTTTTTTTTTTTTTTTTTCACGTGTACAAATATTTTTTCCTTTTCAAAATTAACTTTAGTCTCTTATCTTTTAAATGCAATCAAAAAATAGTCGGAAACCTACAAAAAAAAAATTGATAAATCGGCTTGATAAATGTCCCCCTATTTTTGCCCGTACCTACTGTCAAGAATTGTAAATGTCAGCATAATTAAAGACATAAAATGTAAGATGGTCAACATCATAAAATTTTGAATGTAGACTTTTGTCATTTGTTTGTTTATGCTCTGTAATTACATTGAGCTTTATACATTTGAGGAAAAAAAAAGTGAAATATAATTGAAAAATCATATTACCACTGAAATATATTACTAGCTCGTTGCCTGGGCGTTGCCTGGTCGTACAATATGCTTAAGCATAAGCATGATATTTCAGTTTATGCAGATTGCGTATGTATTAAAGAATCAATCCTCTGTTGTATATTATATATTACGAGGAATAATTTGCTTGGTGGATTAATTCGCAAAAGAAAAGAAAATAATGATAATGTTGTTCATCAAATTCCGTCTGTGTTTGTTTACAATATCGCGTCAGCTGATATTTGGGTTTGATAATGAATGCTCTGGAAAGTCATTTTTGATTAATGTTTAGTTTTCAGATATGCAAACGAAGAAATGATTTGCAACGATTTTTAAATGGTACTCCTTTTATTGTAATTTGAATTCATTAATAAGAATTTTAAAAAATGGTAGAGTACACCTGAATTTTTGTACAAAACATATCTAAGAACATTGCCAGACATACAAATTAACTTTGTGAAATTTGCAAATGATAGGCTTAGCCGTTTCAGAACCTATGAGGAAGGAACAATCACCTACACACACACACACAGACTTTTATATAATAGTAGATAGATACACATGTATATATATTTTTATTTATATTTTTTTTAAGTATCTGTTGAGCTTTTTCTAGGTTTATTTAGTGTAACCTTATAGCTCTTAACAATTTTCCTGCAAATGTTTCATTGGAAACCTCTTATATTACCTGTATCTCGATGATGATGCAATAAATCCAATAAGATTAGAACCAGACTCCTTGACCCTTATCTACATCCCCACTCTTTCTTTCTATCTTTCTGTATCTATCTCTCTTTCCACCGTCTGTCTGTATGAATAGGTGCTTCTTAATCCTCATATTTTATGTGTAATACAGAATCTAATTTACAATGTCGTTTTACGCCTCCAGTACAGTCCCGTTTGTGAGAGGAGTTTGAAAAAAAAACATTAAATTTTGGAATCGATACTGTTCCGGTTCTATGAAAAGTGTTCGGTAAGATATCCATTAGACTCCTACCACAAAAAATATCTACTAAGTTACATGAAATAATGATAAAAAAAATTTTATAAAACCATAAAATATTCATAAAAGAAGTTGTAAAATCTTCTAGTGCTCTTGAAGAATAAAATTCCTTGCCACTGATTTTGTCTTTTGGGTTCGGAATGTTTTCTTTTTATAAAAGGAAACCCAAAATAAATGCACAAAACGTTGTCAAAACGAAAACCGAATACGTAAGCACTATTTTGACCTTTGCGGAAGTCAAAATGATGTCTACCTAAAGCAGTCCCTAGTCTATGGCACATTACCTGTGTCGTCTTTTTTTCTTTCTCGATTTTCCTATGTTCCATCTGGAGATAATTACTATTCGGTATTATTTGGATTCTTCAAACTATTGTTCTCATCTTGAGTATTCTTTGCACATCGTTTTGGTCGATGTAACCTCCGACCATCTTCAAGTGTATGCTGTCGAACTAGGGAACTTTCTTTTCTGTCAAACTCTGAAATCTGTGCAGAATTTTGGAAGGAAATGTTTTTTTAATCCGCAGAGGTAGCATGCTTTCGTGCTATCAACCATAGCTGAGAAGTCCTAAGTAATTGTATTTTTGGGTGTCATCTGCACTGAGGATTGAACCATCACCTTGCAGAAGAGTAACTTTTAGAAATAAATTTTATCAAGTCCTCTATCCACTTTGCCATGTGTCCTTGAGAACAGTAGTCTGGAACGGTCCAAATAATACAAATAATCAATCCTCATCTCAAAATTCAAAACTGCAAAACATGGGTATCTTTTACAAAGCAAATGTCAGGTTTTGAATCTTAGCTGAAAAGGTTCATCATATCTAGCAACACTTTTTATTTATTTATTTTACTCCTATTCACCCCTAAAGGCATATCGACACTTGAACATAAAGGCGCTACTATTTGGGACCACGCCAGAAATGATTAACAAGATGTTGGTTTACATTACATTTAAACTTCTGCATAAAAGCAGGCAAAGGAAGAAACTATTAAAGTAGAAAACTTTCTGGTGATTTTGTTGCTAAGCGGGTTTGTCGGGGATATGTATGCCAAGGGGCACAAGTGTAACTAGTTCATCAGACCACATTTTATTAAAATACTTATAAAACAGGCAGAGATGCAACATTAGTGATGGGACAGAGGCTGGAACTTAGTTGACAACTGATGGTTTCTGGCGGCTATAGATGTTATTAAATATTACCCATGCATTAACAGCAGAGTCATTAGTCCATCACTTCATCGTATAGCTGTCTAAGTGACCGTGAGGGACAAATACAGCGAAAAGTCAAAGTTGTGAATTATGCAACCACTGATACAGTGATAACTAGCCACGCTAATGAGTCTTGGTTATGATGAAACATAGGTATGTGGATATTGAAATAAAATATATGCATCAAAACATGATTGTAATTATATAAATACATTGAAATAATATTTATTTTAATATAAAGGTACACCTTGCTCTTTATTATTGAGCACTATTATATAAACCTCATTTCATTGGTTTTTATCTTTAAATATTCTTAACCTAAAATAGTATACTAGCAGGTCATCCGGCATCCTGACTATTATCAGACGGATAAGAAAACTTTAAAATGGACCGACTTTAATAAATGTTTGCGCATATGTAGAAGAGCACTTTAAGTCAATAAATCCGAAAATAATTCAATTTATTTTAAATATTTTTGATGCATCCTCCTACATCCATTGCAGAGATTCTGTGTATTCATTGGTCTGTCACGCTTTCGTTTGAAATACTATTTTCTTAATTAAACATGGAGTTTAAAACCAAAATGGAATCTTTTAGTATGTGGAATAGTGGATAAGATTGAAACAAACTACTTTAATCTTTAGTGTAGAAGGTTGTTTGACATGAACGAAATATTGATTGGCTTTAGAAATGTCTGTTATTTTTACCAATCTGGTTTCATACATATCCACTATTCATATACTAAATATTCCATAGTTAAACCTGCACATTAGACACATCTTAGAGTCCAAACATCACTAAAAGAGGCTCTGTCTGCCATGCTTCTATTCAAAATACCATTTCATACATATCTTTCAAATATCGTTTTTGTGTCTTTTTTTATTTACATAATTTTTATTTAACATTTGAGATTATTTGAATCTGACTTTATTGACATACTAGCAGGCCGCCCGACATTGCCTGGTCGTAAAATATGCTTAAATATATTTTGATCAATGCAGATTTCGTATTTATTGTATTAAACCCAATATATAATGATGATTAAAAACATTTTTTTTAAAATGACTTGTGCACCACCACCGAGAATCGAAACCAAATCGTTTAGCTTACAATTTACTTTTCCTTTTGATATTAATGTCTGAGCTATGAAGACATGCTTGCTGCAAGGCTAAAAACTAAAACCTAAACCAATAGCTATTATGTTACGCATGCATATTTGTAATGCCATCGTTCAATTTTCACCTGGCAAATTCTATTTGTCTAATTTTCACACTTTTGCTCTGATTTTCCCCGGCTAATACCCAATAATATAAAGTTCCACATGGGTTCAAATACCCTATATATTAAGTTTCATGCCTGTAGACCAAAAACTGACTGAGTTTGGTAGGCAAAATTTTTTAAACAAATATATAAATATATGCATACATAAATATATATATAGAAAGAGGTTTGTGTTTACTATAAACTTTTTATGCAAATATAATTCATGTTTCGATGCCACACTTAAGGTAATTTGTCTCTATCAATGGAGGAGAAACCCTTTATACTGAGACAGTTATTATTTTTGGTCCTTACCAGGGTTCCCCTTTTGTTTTTTTTTTGTTTGTTTTTTTCGGGGGGGGGGCTGGTTTTCCTCCCACATTAAAAACAAATTGTCACATTTTACTTTTGTGGGGGAGCAAATAAATACTAATAAATAGAAAAAAGGGTTTTTAATATCAATACGCAAAAAACCCAAATTTATAGGAGGATGTACATAAATTGCTATGCAAAGAGAAACTTTATTCTTTTAATTACTATGAGTATAAAGTGGACCTTTTGTTTTTCAGCAGCCTTTGTAACTCTTTTTTCTTTTGTTCTTTAGTCCTCGTATTCCTTGCACGATGTTTCTGACAAAGAGGGGAGGGATTGTTGTTTTCTGAGTCGGAATCAATCCATATAATATTCATTAATAGCTTGTTTAGGATCTTGAAGTGATTTTTTTTTTTTTGCATTAAGTGGCTTCATACCTTGTCTGAAGCGATTTCCACAAAAAAATGTTACATATCAGGTTTATTTGAAATGAAGAAATGAATACAACAATTATATTAAAAAAAAAACAACAATTTTATTAGCTGTGTTGTCACTTTTACAAATTATTTTAAAAAATACATTAAATGCCTTTGTAACTGTAGACAAGGAGAAAATTATGATTACAGATTGGACCAATGTAACTTTTAGGTGTGTCTTGTCAAACTCTGCAGTCTGTATGGAATTTCAAAATGAACCCTGGAGGTAAATTTTTCTTATTTTGTCAACCATGATATAATTCTTTTTATATTCTTAGTATCATCTCTGAGGATTGAACCTGCAACCTCTAAGGGACTGTCACTTAGAACTGATTATTACTTAGCACTTTATTTGTTGTGCAACAGGTCCATCTAAAATGAGGACAGTAGTCTAAATAATACAAAATATCGATACTCCTTTCCGAAACCAGCTAAACTTGTTGTATTGTGTGATTTGTGTGGCTTGATTTCATGTTTTTATTGAATAGATTATGTCCACACTTAGTGTGAGTTGGGATGCTTTGATCTGGTGTGTTAGCCATCCTTAAATCGGTTGCACTCATTGAGGTCAAATTTGAACTCTTTTCTACATTTGATATTTGGATAAGTATAACCTTTCAATCAACAATACAAACGTTCAACAATGAGAAGCACATAGTGTTTTCATACAATTTTTGCTGGTGAGCGATCAAAAAACACTTCAATTAAATAAGTCTTTGTTTTACATACCTGTGTGGTTTGCTCTTCATTCTTGCTCATCACCTTTTCGATGTGGCCATTTTTATGCATCATATAGTGGCTGATGTTGGTCGTTTAACTCAAGATAAATAAAACTCATGTATGGAATCCAGAACTTGTTGGTGGTTTTAAAGGCTTTATTAGGATGAGAGACTAGTTCACAAGGGGAGAGACCAAATTGACTCCTCATAGGAGAAATGCTACAATTCTTTCTTACTTAATTTTTAAGCTAAGTAACAAATAGGTCGACGAACAGACAGTTTTTGAAGAGATTCACTTAGATCCTTACATTGTGAGCACGTTTTGTGCCTCAAAACTCTGTCGAACATGTGATGTAATTTCTATCTAACAATTCAACACCTTCCAACATGTTTTTTCTAGAGAACTGACCTCAGAACCTTTGCATCAATCGCACTAGATGCAAGGTTGTTCTGACATGCACTTAATGAAACGCTCTCAAAATTGATACTAGTTGACATAATCTCTACCTATCGGCATAGGGTACTAATATAGATATAACAGAAGTTAAAAATTTAACACTTCATTTTGTTTCATCCAAAAAAATTTTTTTTATCTTTTTACATTTTACAGCTCTTTACATCAAGTGGCTTCATACCTTGTCTGGAGCGATTTTCATATAAAAAAATATATTAGGTGCACTGGGTATATCTCCATTCAACACCAGGCTGTCCTTACATATAATTAATTAAGCACACTCAAAACTCATACTAGTTGACATAATCTCTACCTACAGGCATGGATCCCTATATATAACATAAGCATTTCTACACTTTACAGTTAAAAGGGGGCATGTGTATATCTCGTTAGTTTGATGCAAATATAAAAAGATAATGTTGAAAAAAAAAAGTGTGACTCTGATATTAATGTGAAGCGAAGACACGAGAAAAAAAAAAAAAAAAAAACACAGGCTATAAAAGCATTAGCGACATTTGCCAAATATAGTTTTGGGTTGCTTGTCTGTTCTGGAGTGTTATCTAATATGTATTTAGTGTTAAAAAAAAAGTCACTCTGCAACGCATTACTATTTAATGAGTGAGAATTCATGTGTCCTTCCCCCATGAACCCTATATTATCACTTTTATAATGTTCTTAATGTTTCCTTTTCCATTTGTAATTTATTTATATAACTTATTGGCATCATCTCTTACTCTTCCTGTTATTTCGTCTCATCATTTCATCTTCATCCTATCATCTTTTTCCAACCACTTTCTCCTTTCCCCATATCACATCTTATTTGCTCTTATTCCTACCATCTAGTGTACATAATAAAATTATGAAATATATATTTAAAATTATTTTCAAATCTTATCACAAACGGTATACACAATGGTATCCAAATTGTTTACAGACGTTTCAAGACGCTGTTTACTTTCAGTTATACAAGTTGATAATATATCTTTAGTTAATCCAAGTTTTCTATTTGATTTGAAATTATATATATATATATATATATATATAAAGCGAAACTGAAATAGGGCCGACCACTTCCCTAGATGAGTTCATACTCTAACTTAACAGCTAACTCTGACCCCCAAGATCGCCATGGGCATGGAATATGTGCCTACATTAGATGGCTTCCCGTGTGGCAGGGATATCTCTAGAGAAGATCTTAATTTACCTTATGTGCTTCCGGGTTGCATTTGCTAACACCACTGCATTTATATTTGCCCTCTATCGGCCCCATAACAGCGGAGTTACTATCTTTAAGAGCATATCTGAGAAAATAGACCACATCCTGTCTGCGCATCCCTCGGCTAATATCCACGTCTGGTGACTTCAACGTCCATAACGTGGAATGGCTGACCCATTCAAATAAGACGGACGATGAGGGGAGATTTTGTCATGATTTTGCCATTGCTTATGACCTGACTCAGATTGTTTGTGAACCCACCCGTGTGCCCGATACTACAGGTCAATATACAAGCCTCCTAGACCTTTTTCTCTCAACTTCCCCTGAGCTATGTTCATGTTCCGTTCATTCTCCTCTAGAATCCTCCGACCACTCCATCGTATCAGTTAAGATAAAAATGAAATGTAATAAGTCCCCAGACGTACCCCTCTACCGTACTGTATACCGATACTCTATGGCTGACTGGGATAGTTTCCGTACATTCATATCTAATTTCCCTCTGCATTCCCTGTTTAAAAAGGAGGTGTCCTCTATAGTATCAGATCTGACAGAATGGTTAATTGTAGGCATAGACCAATTCATACCATCTAAAAAATTCCAACAAAAAGCTAACAGCCAGTCATGGTTCTCCCCAGAATGTGCTGCTGCTATCACGCACAGAAATCACTTTTTCCATAGCTACCAACGTAATAGATGCACTGAAACTAAAGCTGCTTTCAGGACCGCCATCAACCACTGTAAAAGAGTAATAAAAAATGCAAGAGAACTATATGCTCAATCCATTAAATCCAAAGTAGCTGAGCAGCGGCTTGGTTCCCACCAACTCTGGCAAATAGCAAATAGGATCCTGAACAGAAACGTGCGTTCTACCCCAACCATTATCGATGGACCAGAGGTCATCTCGACAGCATCCGACAAGGCCAAACTATTTGCCAAGAACTTTGCGGCAAATTCTACCCTGTGCGACGAAGGCCATCAACTCCCCGTATTCCCTCCTATAACAGACAACACGCTATGCAACATACAAACATCTGTGCGTGAGGTCGCCAAGCTAATTAAGAATCTTGACTCAAGTAAAGCAACTGGTCCTGACGGAATTCCAATTATAGTGTTAAAAAAATTACAACCAGAACTTGCCCCCATACTTACAAAACTGTTTAAGTGTTGCCTTAAGAAGTGCTTCCCAACACCCTGGAAAACCTCATCAATATGCCCTGTATTTAAGAATTCAGGTGATAAGTCATCTCCCTCTCAGTACAGACCAATAAGTCTCTTGTGTGTCATGAGTAAGTTGCTGGAATCCATATTAAATAGAGAAATAGTCAATCACCTCAGCAGAAATAACCTTCTTAGCGACACGCAATATGGTTTCCATTCTGCTAGGTCTACAGCAGATGTGCTAACGGTTATATCTCATAGGATTAGCGAATCTCAACAAAGGCTTCATTTCTAGGGCAATTGCTCTTGACATATCAAAGGCCTTCGATAAGGTTTGGCATAAAGGCCTACTACACAAGATTTCCAGCTACGGTATAACTGGAAATGTTTTCTCGATCATTAAATCATACTCTCTGATAGGCTCATAAGAGTAGTGGTTGATGGGCAGAAATCAGAGGCCCACAGTATTAATGCTGGAGTCCCCCAGGGGTCCATACTGGGCCCAACTCTCTTTCTGATCTACATCAATGATCTCCCAAAACACATGCTAAAATCATTCATTGACATCTATGCTGATGACACGACCGTCTATGGCAACACATCAAAGGCTGTAAATGATGATCTCTCTGATTATCTCTCCTCTGATCTTGAGCGCGTGGTACAGTGGGGGAAGATGTGGTTGGTTACCTTTTAATGGATCTAAGACCAAGCTCATATCTTTACATCATAAACGCTCTGATTCCCATCTGGCATCAATTGAAATGGATTGCTCTCATCTAGGGAGGCCCCATGTTTTGATAAGCTTCTGGGTTTGACCTTTACTCCTGATCTGAAATGGAACACCTACATCAAGTCTGTGACCAAGGTCGCTGGGAAAATGGTGGGATCCTTCTACCGCTCCAGAAGATATCTCACTAATGATGCAATTCTCTATCTATATAAAAGCCAAGTACGTCCAAGGATGGAGTACTGCTGCCACATCTGGGCAGGAGCTGCTAAAAACAGCCTATCCTGCCTTGACAGAGTACAAAATAGACTTCGTGGCTTGGTGGGGGATGCCTTTTTCTCTTTCCTGCAACCTCTTTCCCCACAGAAGAGACATAGCGAGCCTATCTTTGTTCTATCGTTATTTCCATGGCAGGTGCTCGTCTGAGCTCCATTCTCTGGTCCCCCCCTCGCCAATCTTTTTCAAAAACACCCGACTAGCTGAAACCACCATCAATAATTTTCCCCACTCCTTATCTGTGCCTAAATCAAAATGTAGATACCACGAACAAAGCTTCTTTCTTAGAACTGCACGCCTGTGGAACTCTGTTCTGCTTGCCTGTTTCCCTCCCGACTTCAACCTGGATGTCTTCAAGTCACACACAAACAAATTCCTGATGAACCGCCCCCTTTAGTAATGACACTTTATCAATTCTCCAATACTATTACTACACTATCCCATTGATTACTGTACACACAATAACCCTTATCCCCGAGTGGCCATTGGGCCTTGATTAGAGGTGAGCTCCATGTAAAAAAAAAAAAAAAAAAAAAAAAAATGGGTTTTTCATTCTTATATTTCTCATCGGTAGGTTCATGTGCGTTTTTGCTACTAAATGACTTTCGTCGGCATTCGATTTGTAGGAAAATCATGTTTAATTTTCGATTTTTGAGCGATTATTCGGAAAAATAGGTAACTTTACACGAATAGAGAGGATTTTATTTTTCATGCTTGAGTGATCCGTCCGAATGCCATTAACCCGGAATAATCAACGCAACCATAAAACGTATTGTTTTACTGTGTGTTTTCAGCGTCCCAATTGGTCTTCTTTTTTTTTTCTTTTTTTTTTTTACATTGTTCATTTCTGTATTACGTTTAAGTTATTTTAACGCAATTTTTTTTTTTTTTTTTTTTACAAATAATTTACTTTAACCCGTTGACAGCCATAAAATATATGTTATTGTTAAAAAATATATATCAAAATTTGAATTTAACTATAATAAGTATTATGGTATCTGTTCAATGCACATTTACATATAAGTATGGCCAACCACTTATAATTCAGTAACTGTAATTATTTTTTTCAAAAATAATCAATTATAATAAACAGAACGACTCCTAGAAATCTATCTATATTCTTTTTTTCATTTTAATATACTTTCATAGAAATGTTTCTGTCAAAAAAAACTATTTTCTTTATGACACAAGTGTCACGCTCATACTAGAATTACATAACTAATATAACATACTGACCCAACGGGTCACGGGTAGTCTAGTATATATATATATATATATATATATATATATATATATATATAAAGCCTAGAATTATTGGACAAATCAGTTCAACAATGGCTTTGTTGCTGTCGTTCTGGTTTATGTTTATGTTCAGCCATAAGAGGCTTTATCTTTTCTCCAAGATGGCTATTTATTGTTAACCACCTGATGCACCAGTATCGGAATACCAACGGAGCTACTTAATCATGTTTTGCACGTCGGAATGTGCTTAACCTATTGCACTGGCTTTTCAAAACCACAATTGACCTTGTCTAACCTGGCAAGGAGGTCAATATATAGTAAATGTACTAAATGTTCTATAGTGTTTATTTGTTTATTTTTTACTTAAGTATTTTGATCCAATTGCTAAATAGTTACCTCCTTTGTTTTTAAGACAAAACCATTTTGATCTAGTTCTAAAATGTTTTCTTTGAGAAATTAAATCCAATTATATTTTGTTCTTAACAACATGCTGTAACGATCCACAAATAAAACTGATTAAACAGAACCAAATAGTGATTTCTGTAGGAAGAAAAAGACCGACTTCATGTGTGCGACTCCAGTTACACATCACTTTTTGAGAAAATTACTCTTACGTTTTCCTTTGGCATTCACACCAAAACACTGACCTGAAGATTCAACTCCTCTCCAACTAGAACTGAAACATGTCTACAAATGTGTAAACAAAATTGCTTACACATTTAGTTTTATAGTAAATATTGATATAATATATATATACATATATAACAATATTAGTGTTGGGAGGATTAATCGTGAATCGAAAAACAGAACTTTTGGGTGTATCAGAATTGGAAAAAAAAAATGTGCCTATTTTCCGATGCCAAAAACGATTCTTTTATATCGGATTTTTTAAAACTTAATTTTCGATTCCTGGTACTAAAAATGATTAATTATTGATTCTGAAAATACCAGAAAAACTCAAATATATAGAAATATATATATATATATTTTTTTTTCGTTCGTAAAAATCAATATAAATATTACATGAGTTTTTATGGTAATCCGAAGATACAAATAGAAAGAACAACTAGTACCCTAGAGCTAAATATTTACATTTTAAAAGAATCGGAATCGGAAGTGGAGAAAAATATTGGAATCGTCCCATCACTTATATATATATATATATAATACACACACACACGAGGTAATTGCTTATTTATAACTGACTAACTGAAACATTGTCATTGTGTAGTAACCATATAAAATGTTTACCTGATTAAAAATAAGCATTTTTTTTTATTTATTTATTTTTTTTTTCAAGCACTGTTATATAAACCTCGTGAAATTCATTGGTTTTCATCTTTGAATATCTTTAACCTGGAATAATTGTGTGTGTGTGTGTGTGTGTGTGTGTGTGTGTGCGTGTGCGTGCGCGCGCGCACACACGCGCGCTATTTGTTGCCAAGCTAATCCTTTTATCATAATAAATATTCGTTCCAATCTTTTAGGAAGATACTAGTTCAAAATGAATATTTTAAACAAATGTCAGACGACCGGATGTTAGATGTTACAGAACTTGCAGTTTTTTGTTTTCTTGATTTAGCCAAAACCATCTGTAGCTTTCGGTGTGTATTTTAGCACGCGTATGTATATACTTTATTTTACTTTCTTCAATAGATGCTTGAAGTATGCTACGCTTTTATAGTTAAATCCCTTAAGCCATGTCGTGTTTAAAGCTAATTAAAGATAATGGAAATATAATCTTTAAACATAAACCCCCTTATATATATATATGCACACACATACTAAACTGGGGCTTAATTTTATTAACAAGAAATTTAATGGTTAATTAACGAAAATAGATTCTAATTATATTATATACGTAATATATATATATATATATATATATATATATATATATATATATATATATATATTATATAGGTTGACCATTTACTTGAAACGTACTCGGTTTGTATATACCAATCGTAATGGGTTAAAAAAAATTCTCGTAAATAAGTTTTTTATAATGAAAAAGATCTTTTTTTCTTTTTTTTATTTTTTAATACAAATTTTGTAAATTTAGAAAAAAGGCCAAGCTCAATTAATTTTATTGGTTTCCAGAGCATATATAGTGTAAGTCTCTAAGTTCCAAATACTAAGTTTTCTCAATTGGTCATTTATTACTTTTCAAAAGGTATCCATTACAATATTGTTTCGTATTGCGACTAACAAGTTTGCAAAATTATGTTTTTGCTGCATATTTACTCACGTACTCTTCAGATGTTTACCTTAAAAACTCATAAAAACGTTATTTTGGACAACTTAGATGGTTCATGTAACCGACACACACACACACACACACACACACGCACACTCCTTCCCTCTCTCCCTCCCTCTCTCTCTCTCTCTTTCTTTCCCTATATATATATATATATATATATATATATATATATATATATATATATATATATATATATATATATATATATTTCACGCATGTTTCTAAAGAAGTCTTTTCATGGCTATGAAGCATTAAAAATTTATTCTTTTACATTTTATTTTGATATATTATGCAGTGTTCTGCTCTTTATCAAAAAGGAAACAAAATGAAAAGAATACCGTTGGAAAAATTCTAATATTCTCAAGTTTCATTTTGAATAATTTTATTAATTTGTTTTTTGTTTATTTTTGTCTTTTTTTTTTTTTTTTTTTTTTTTGACAAAAAGCCGACCACTGCTCAAAATAAAATATAATAAATTAAAAAAACAAGAACATTGTTTTTATGCTTCATACCTATAACCCTGAAAAAATTATAAAAATTATGTTAAGTAATGTGTCTTGCGTCACAATTTTAATTTTCAACTACATTATTTCCTGTTAAAGTTTAATTATTTCCTGTTAAAGTTTAATGCACTTTTGAAATTTTTTTTCAGTAATGCTAGATTTCGTCCATGATATTCCTTCATTTCCATTGTCTGCAACTGTTTCAATATGATCAAAAGGAGTCTTTGCATCGAAATGTGATAATGGATGAAACATGGATCCAGTTCTTCACTAATCAACAGTCAGGCGAGTGAACAATAACAGATGAAAGCCGTCCAAAATGATCAAAGATGCATACATCAGAAGGCAAATATTTGGCCTCTGCATTTTGGGGCGTGATGCATTTTTTAATCCCTAAAAAACATAAATGAAGTTGTTTTTGGCCAATACAATCACAATGATAATAAAAGTACATGAATGGCACGTCGATTTGTGTCTGCATCAATCCAATTCTCCAGATCTACCCCACCCCCGGCCCAGGGACTACTTACTCTTTGCAGACCTAAAAAGGATCCTCCTGGGAAAGATTTGGCTCCACTCGAGAAATTATCTCAAAAACTGAAGCATATTTTGATGCCAAGGATGAATTTTTCTAAAAAAAAAAAAAAAAAAAAAAAAAAAAGCCATCAAATTGTTAGACGTGTTGGAATTAATGTATCAGCCTAAGAGGAGACTGTTGATGAATAAAGTTCAATTTTCCATAAAAGTTGTTTTATTAGTTAGGTCCGGGATTTAAAAGATATAATATCAAACTGTATACATATTTTCGCACCCCCCTTTTTTTATTTCATTTAAAGTGTGTGCATTTCCAACCCTTCAAACGTTATCTACTTTTAAAAAACTGACGCATTTAAAGCAATTTTATAACTTTTAGTCGAAAAACTGGAGTATCATAAAATGGTTTACTTTTTGAATTTGCAAATCTTTAAACATCAGATGTGTGTTTTTTTGTTTTGTTTTTTATTGTCTTTTTTAGTGTGGCTCTACCTTTATTGTATATTTTTTTGTTTTTGTTTTTTTAAGTGTGGCTCTACCTTTATTGTATATTTTTTTGTTTTTGTTTTTTTAAGTGTGGCTCTACCTTTATTGTATATTTTTTTGTTTTTGTTTTTTTAAGTGTGGCTCTACCTTTATTGTATATTTTTTTGTTTTTGTTTTTTTTAAATGTGGCTCTACCTTTTTTTATGCCGGAAAAATGAAACCTTGAATCTTTAGATTTTACTTTGTTTTTATTGCTTTCAGATTTTCAAAATCTACTTTAGTTTTTGTCTCTTTAGGATTAAAAAAAAATTTTTTTAGACTACATCTCATTCTTTACATAACTGTAAAAAAGAAGTTATAAAACTTTTAGGTGTTTTTTGCAAAAGGATACTATATGAATAGGACTTGGACAAGCTTTTGTGTTGTATTAATTATCATAAATACTAGTTTATATCCCTCCCTATATATATATATATATATATATATATATATATATATTAAATGAACTCTTTTTTCCCTATGATTTTGACCTTAATAGGATTAAAAATCACGACATTTCATGCGAATGTAATATGCACAAACTGCAGCACAATATCTGAGGTGTGTTATAGGCATATTACCTCTCCACTTCCTTGATAATCGTAGATTCCTATATTTTTTCTGCTTAGAGTTAACTGCCACAATCGGTTAAAATCAATGGAAGTAGTAAAATTTTTTCTCCCTAATTAATTCCTCCTTCACCCGCCACCACTTCGTTTCCGGGATCATTCACAAGGGACAGTTATGAAGGAAAACCGGTTTGGGTTTTCTTTACTTCGTAGTTGCTTAAAAAAACCTGGTATGGAATTTTTACGTTCCTTTTCGTTCTATGCTTTCTACTGGGTGATATGCACCATGGACTTAACCGAATTGAAGGGTTATTTATGCCATTTTTTAGCTTTTCACTGTGGTTTTTTTTTTTTTTTTTTCCGATCACATTCATCATTTTTTCCCTTATTTTTGCTGTTTGTTTTTACGATTTCTTTTTTAAAGAAGTTTTAAGCTTGTTCGCTGTTTTCTTTGATTTTTTTCTTTTTTTTTTTTTTTTTTTTTTTTTTTTTTTTTTTTTTTTTTTTTAAACGATGATAGAATTCCGTTCATGACGGTGTATTCGATCTTGGAACAATTAACAATTTAGAAATGGTTAAATTCTTAATTTTTGGAAACCAGTAACATTAAATAATCATTAATTACTTTTTTTTGTATTTAATCTTTTACAATCTATTTTTTTTACTGTAGAAACTGATAATGTAAGTCCAAACAAAGGTAAACACGTATGTTTATCATAGAAATTAGAACAAACAAACAGCTCTATTAAATGGATGTGGATGAGCTAAATATTACTTTTTAATGATACAAAAGCAATAAGACGTAAATATTAAAGAGAATTAAATTATATTTTATTTACAAGTGATTGCATATTTATTGCATATTGATTGCAAACAACTTCCTTTTTGTGAAAATATATGCACATATTAAATGGGTTTAAGGTAATCTGAAATTTGTAGACCATGTTTACAGGGACACTACGCAGAGATTTGAGCCTGCTTTGCCCAGTGTGTGGTATATCCGATCAGAGATTAGTTAGGATATCTGTAGGAGTTGGAAAGAAATGCTGAATTAATATTTTTTTAATTGAAAATGAGGAGTTAGTGATAAAAAATGAATGTTTGCTGACTTTTTTTTATTTGAAAGTTGAATGAACAGACAAAATCCGTTTGAAACCACGTTTAGGATACAAATATTTATATTTAAATTAGATTTGTTTTTAATTGATTTTATTTTTATTATTAACTAGCGGGGGAGGGGAGTACCTGGCGTTGCCCGGGTGTTTGGAGGTCAAAAGAAAAAAAAAAAAAGTTTTAGTAGGAAGATAGGATTGAACCCGAAGCCTTGACGTGAAGGTGGAAACGAAAGGGGGAAAAAAGCCAACCATCTAACCATCTCTGTCATGAGGGGAGAGGAATTGATAAGCGTGTTAAGTTAAGGGTTAAAAAGTCAATCAAGTCAAAGAGGTTTGATTGACAGGTGGCCGCTTAATGAGGTCATCGCAGGAGGGTTACGGTGACGTGGCAGTTTTTTATTTACTGCGGGGCAGTTTTTGGGGTTTGTTTACTTTGTTTCAATGCGGGTCAGTTTGGCTTCCCCAGCTCCCCATTTAAAGGGGATTGTCCAAATTGAATAGCAATTGTCTAATATAAGGAGAAACTCTGCATCGATCAAAGCTGATTGCTTTTTGGACGTTCCCGAAACAATGACGCCTCTGAATTAGTTTCGCTTTTATTATACAAAAAAGCCAAATTCACACGCGACAATCCAAAAATATAGAATATTTAGCTTTTCAAAGTCGGGCAAATTAAATAGACAGGCGACCCCCCACTGTTAACTCGTAGATATTATGATTTCAACGTGATATAAAGAGTTTTAAGAATGAGCGACAGCCTCGAGAACCCGCCAGAAAAAAGCCTTTTGCAGACATACACAAAAAGTGAACATACATACATACATACACACACATTTTCGCTTTTATATATATAGAGAAGATTTTAGTAAAATATTAATCACAAAGTTTTCTTTTTACTTCATAAAACTCTGTGCTTATTCAGAATTAAACCTACTTTCGAAACGACAATACAGAAAAATCTTTTGAACTTTATGGTGTACATACTCGTCACGAAACAAAGATGTAATATTAAAAAAATCACATAAATTAGATAATTCGATCAAGTAGTTTGTTTGATAACTAAGAAAATCAAATTTTATGGTGAAGTGATATTTTGAACCACTGTTTAATAAAAAAGGGGCGAGATAACTAAATTCAAACTCAGCCGAGATCAAAATCAACCTTGTAATGGCTATTAAAATTGATAAAAATCGTAAATGATTTTCTCTACATAAAAGCAACTACTATGACCAATTTACGTGATTTTTGGAATACGATATCTTCATTCCCCACCATAAAGATTTTTTTTCTGCAATTTAGTTTTTAAAAATAGGTTTAATTCTAAACGAGCACCCAAGTTGCTTAAAGATTATTCCAAGAATGTTTACCAAATGTTATTTTTATTCTGACAACTTGAAATTCTACCAATCTTCACATTTTATTTATATTTCTTTAACTATTTTCCCACTTTTCACAAAATCGGTTGATTAGTTTTACACAAGAACTTTTTTATATGGTCATAAACGACACAGAAAATTAAGCGAATCAAATTTTTAGGGAAAATTCTAGTTCGTTTCTCATAGGTACAAATTCTAGCCCCCCCCCCCACTTTTTTTCTAGATATCTAAACTTCCTTGATAGCTTATGCTTTACATTTTTACATAAAATTAGGATTACTAGTTATTTATATGAAACTATTACTGGGGGTCACATGTCACCACCGTGGTGTCACTGAATGTGCTTCAAAATCGGCAAAATTTTACTCCCTTTTAATGTTTTCCCTAGATGCCCCCAAAAGTTGCAATTAATGATTTTTGTATATTTTCTGAGTGCTAGTGATCGCAGGGGGATAACTGTTGCAATATTTTTAGGCTAACGTAAGGATATGCCGCCATAAATTTGAGCGATTCTATTTGTAACGATGTGTGAAAAGAGTGAACCAGTAAAATACCAGAACAGCCTTATAATGATTTCTTCAGTGATATATATTTTTCCGTGTCAAAACAAGATTACTACGTTTCTGCTGATGGTAACAAAATTACAAGCTTCTTTAACCAGATTTGTTGCCCTTCTGTTTTGTTTTGAACTAAATTTTTCGATTTTAAAAATGATTTTACACTCAAGCATCACACTATTTAATGATCGCAGGGGGAGATAATGCGTATCTAGTTAATTTCCACCCTCAATTAGCTTTCATGATTATTTACACAAATTGGTGTTCTCACAAAAACTATACGACCCTCCCACACACACATTGAATAAATGTTCCCAAATTGGTAAAATTGAACTTTTTTCTTACCAATATCAAAAATATACGCATTAGTTTTTTTTCCTCAAAATCTAATGGAAGTTGGGATTAATAGTTAAATGCATCAACCAACAAGTGATCACAAGGGCAGATAACTTGTGCTATACTTATAAAAATAAAATAATACTTCAATTCTAGAAAGAAACAAAATAAGAAGTTTAATAAGATAAAAAACAAAAACAATTTTTTAAGAAACTGATATTATGGTCCCCCTTGTCAATCATTCACGAAAAACACTTGACTAATTATAACCACTTTATACGATTTCACCTCTGTGCCTAAAGCTAAATGCAGATTCCATGAACAAAGCTTCTTTCTCAGAATTACCATTCCGCTGGCCTGCTTCCCGATTGAATATAAAATCAAATCCAATGTAAACAAGTTCTTGTTGATCCACCCCCATAAATAATCAAATTCTACCCAATTTACACAATTAACGATTACTATACTATCATCTTACATTCATTAACCCTTAATATCGAGTGGCCATCGAGCCTTGATGACACCCAAGTAGAAAAAAAACAAATAGTTTTTGTACTTAACAGTTAAAAAAAAAAAAGACAAATAGTTTTTGTAACAGTTTTAACAGTTTAAAAAAAAAAAAAAAAGACGGGGTACATGGAGTCTGGAAATCAATGTAGAGATTGTGATATTTATCGCTTTTTTTTTTTTTTTTCTTTTTAATTAGATGTGGGCGAGATGCCATTAGCCATGTACAGCCTTTACTAATATATTGAATGAAATCCAAGCATTTATAAAATGTGTATTCAGCAATATAGTTGGTAATGATATTTCTTTGTTTGTCCCCCCCCCCAACAAAAGGAAGGTGGACCTATAAATTTACCCTTGTCCGTTCGTCCATTCATCTGTCCGCACTCTCAATAACTACGCCTTGGAATTTTTTGAAAGCTTGCAAAAAACATTAAACATGATGAGTAAAAAAGTAACAGAATGGATTTTTTGGGAAAACTCCAGTTGCCCTCCTATGTGTGCCTTTCGGGTTACAATGGCTAGAATTGACACTTTTTTATGCTTATTAAAAAAAAATTGATACCTTGGATTTTTATAAAACTTTTTGAAAAGTTGTAACTAACTGATTTCTATATAATTTTGTTTGTCTATACTTCGCGATAACTCATGTTTTACGAGACGAACCACAAAAACACATTACCTTTCAGTTGTAATGATGACGAACAAAGATGTCTTAATTATTAGATGGTATTTATTATTCCAGCTGGATGAGATGATCAGAATTGCATTGGTTCTGGTTCGCTTCCAAAAGGGGTTTGGCTAACTCCCTCTGTCAACTCAACTCCCCTCAGACTTCTCTCCTTTGACTGACTCCTAACTTAATATATTGTAATCTTTCTTTGTGACATCAGAACGTACGCTGACACTTAGATATTTTTCACATGGATTTTACATATTACATATGTTTCCAACACGTTTTTTGGCAATACAAAGAAAATTCCTAAATTGACTTCCATTGTCCTAACACAATGGACAATGCTATTTTTCCTAGGATTGCATTTAAATTGCAATATGTATTCTTTTCAACTTCTGAATACTATTTACTTTGTTTACATAACTACCGGGATCTGTCTCCTTCCATATACAACAAATATATCTTCTTTACAAGTGCATCGATAGGAATAAAGTAGACAATCATTTATTTTTATCCCTTTTTTTTTATTTCTTTTTTTCAAAGATTTGTTTTTAACTTTCTAATTGGGTAGAGAAATGTAAAACCTATGATTAAAGTGAGTTAATTTGTCAGAATGAAGACTGTCTGATCATCCTTGAGATGATGAATGACTCACGTTGAGAGTTTGTTCAAAGTGAAGTTGGTTTAGCAGAGCCAGCTTCGCCCTATCGTTCCAACAAGCTTGATCCAGCTGCAGGACAGGGCTGATCCAGCTAGAAGCCAAGTAAGGTGCAGGAGCTGGTGAAAGTGTCAACATCGTCTTGCGTACATTTCCTAAATAGTCACCCATCTGATACTGACTAGGCTCACTGTTTAACTTTTTTAATGAGAAACAGTGTGTCAATGTGATTGTTGTATTAAAATACAAATTGTATGAAGACACTAAACAATCATATTCTCTATTTATTAAATTCGAACGATAGGACCACTGGTTACCTTGCTCTACAGCATCGCTGACCCAACATTGTTTCCATCGTCTTCTCCTTTGTCTTCTCTTGTGGCTGCTGAAGGAAGCACACATGGGTTCACAAGTATAAATAAAAGTGCAAGTATCAGTTGGATTCTGTGTGTGTGTGACACCATCGTGAGAAAAGATTCCTTTAGTTTTTCTTTCTAGGCTGAGTTGTCGATCTTCTGTGAGCAACAATTTGCATTCGACTGTGTCGGAAATCGTCATAAACAAAAGACCATCCGCAACTGTCACAAACTGCCACAAAACGCATTGAGATTCCTAAAATTACTGAAAACCAACTCCAAATATATTGACTTCTATTGTTATCCTTTGGTCTCAAATCACTGCCACATCCCGACCAACAATCCCATTTTTGCTTTCTTTTGTGTTCCTTTTTGAAAAACTTCCTATCCCTTGTACTGTTGATAAACCTTTTTTCTCATTTCTTTTTCTTTCTCCTTCCCTTTTTTACATGGGAAGGGACGTCGATAGTATCATAGCAGAAGGCATTGCTCATGCTCTGGGACATTCTTTCTAACATACAAAGAAGAGAGGCAGATGTGTGAAAATGTTAAAAACGGTAGGTTTCCACATAAGGGGGAATATTGGAAAATTCCTAAAAGATGAAAATTAAGACTGCCATAGTCTCGGTTTGGTGTTTAGAAAATGGTTACCGCCCATGCGAATGGTTGTGCATGTAATTGTAAAACAAGGGTTGCGCAATCCCAACCATGCATCTCCTGGATCAACACTGCTTGAATCCAGTGACAAGGAGAAGAGCAAAACAATGTCGAAATGAATAGTTTTCTTGGTATCTTTTGTTGGAGTGTATTGGTGAGCTTCTGGAAATTCAAATGGAACCCTTTATTTAATCCACTGATGTACCTGACCCAAAGCAGCACTAATCCTAGCCAGGTTGAAATGCCTTCCTCCAGAAGAGGAAGTTTCATAAAAGTATGAAATTCACAAGTGATCCCCAGTTGTCATCAGGGGAGATGTAAGGTTTTTGCAAGTTTGGCAGAAAGGTGTCAAAGTCCTCCTACATACAGCGCCTGGTACCCCAAACGGACACCAATTTGGTACTAACCAAGCTAAATGCTGATTAACTTTGGTAATATGAGGACTGGTGTGTTAACGTGATTATGCATTCTTTTTTTTCTCTTACGATGTAGACAGTTTCAAATCTGTATTCTGCCTCTATTTCTTTTCCTAAGTCCCAAGTTTCTTCATCGAGGATTGAACTTACCTCTTGGTAGAATTCACGTTTGAAAATCAACACTTTCATGCATTAAAATAATAAAAATGATGTAGCCTCTGTTCTGGAACTCCTAAAATTATTTGATTTTTGGATATTTCTGTTTAAATATTTCAAACTTAGGCTTGAAGAAGTTTATGACAATTTTTTTACCCCCACCTCCAAACAAGGCATATTGCCACTTGGATGTAAGTGGCTACTATTCAAGAACATGTCTAAAACAGAACTGTTTGGAGTTGAGTAGCAAGATGTCTATTCATATTACATTTAAACTTCAGCATGTAAGCACAGTCATAAACAAAGGAAACAGGGACTTCCAAAGTTTAGCAGCCCAAGAGAAGAAGCTATTAGAGTTTTCTGGCATCTAGGGATCTCCACAGTAAAGGGGTGGTATTTTGCTGCTTGTTGGGTAAGTCGAGAGTATATATTCAAGTTTATCAGACTACATTCGATTAAAGTACTTGTAAAACAGGCACTGGGATGCAACAATGGGGTAGAGGTTGGCACACTGGATAGTGCAGGACCTATTAGATTGAACCCTCTTTTTTTTTTTTTTCTCTAAGTGAAACTAGGGGTACATGCATCAGCCAAGCTATGGCAACAATATTTCATGCATAGGTGAATTGTAGCTTTGTAGAAATATAGGATAGTCTCAGATGTAATTTTCTAGTAAGATAGAGGGAAACCATTTTCTTTGTAGCAGATTGGAAATGTTCTCAATGTATTTGTTCCAATTCATGTTGCCTATGAATGTTAAGTTGAGGCGTTTGGATGAGCTCTCAGGTATTTATTTATTTGTCATGGCAAACGTTGGTTGAGACTTTTTTTTTTCATAGTTGTTTAGAGAAACAAGTTTATTCTTATTAATATTCTGCTCTTTCGGTTTTGTATTCTGAGAGAAATTAGAATGAAGCATCCTGAAAATAACTTTTTTTTTTTTTTTTTTTTTTTATGTTATGTTTCTATTAAACTATAGAACATTTGTTGGTCTTATTTTACTTTTGGAGTTGTAGTAAAAGAAGAAAAATAAAGAATTCGTATCTGTTTCCAAGATGGCCGCCAAATGTGTTTGTCATAAGTGACATTTTATCTGACACAAATATCCATAAATTCTGTGCTATGGAAGTCTTGTCTGGGTCAAATGAATTATGTGTCAATTCTATCAAATGTTAAATATTTACCTTTCATATCGTTTTGTAATAAATCTTAATTGAGCACCTTTGTTATTACTGGACAAGATTAACAAAAATGACATGTCAGTCATGTTAAAATTCGACATTCATTCATTTAAAAAACAATTGGTGTTTTCCTCAAAATATGTATTTAGTGTATGACTTCTCAAAGTAGACGGATCACCAGTAATTTCTAAGGATTATAATTGAACCTCTAGTTCTGTAAGAGTAAGAATGCAATTCAGGAGCATTTTATAATTTTATGTGATTACAAAATCTCTCTCTCTCTCATATAAAATATATGATCTTGTCTGTCTGAGGAATGGTCTCTACCAAACTCCTGTCAGTTTTTAATCTACAGACTTGAAACTTGATATATAAAGGATTTGGACCTCTGGAATAAATTCAATTTTGTCTTTAGCTGGTAAAAATAATTTCTAAGGGGGTCAAAATTGTAAAAAAAAAAAAAAAAAAAAAAAAAAATGGAGCAAGACCGGAATAAGTCGACTTTAAGTTCTGTGTGCATGTGCAAATCAACATTTATAGGTTAAACAACCTCATTTTTTGAAGTTCAAGTATGAGTATGGACTTAGATTAGACCAAGGTTGGAGCGTTAAATGTTTTGCCTTTGATTCTAGCTGACAGCACACAAGTCATACAATATAATAATCAATAGAGAATTGGCTCTATAATTGTAAATACGAAATTTGCATAATTAAAACTATATTGAGCTTATTTTACGATCGGGTAACATCAGGCAGCCTGCTAGTATAATTATAAAACGCCAGACTGATTATCCAATTAAAAACAGGCAAAAGTTCTAGACCGAATGAGTGCTTTATGCCAAATTGATAGTTTAATATGGTTAAATTCGTACTCATTTTTGCCTTAAATACCAATCCTTATTAATGTGTAACTGTGCATCAAACGGATACCATAATACTTAGTTCGTTACACCTTATCATAACAAAGGCCCGTACAAAATTTCAGCCAGTCGGCCAAGTAGTTTCCAAGAAAACTTGTAGAGCAAATGTGGTATTGTGGTGACTAATCCCTATCAATCCCTGACCACAGATCAAACAGATACCATGATACTTGGTTTGCTGCACTTATCATAAAACTAGCATGGTTGCCCGGCGTTGCCAGAGTGTTTGAAGGTGTGTGTTGTGCAAAAAAAATTTAATTTTTAAAAATGTGGTAATAGGCAGGCAGGCTCGAACCCATACCGTGAAGGAGGCAAAGAACATGAAAAAAAAACCAAAAAAACCTGACGTCTTTGTTAGTGCGCCCATCGTCAAACTGGAAGTGATTTAGGTTTAAATTAAGGCTAGACAATCGAAGAGGGGATGACTTTCGAAAATATCGGCGAAAAAAAGCGACCTCTCCCTGTAGAAAAGTGCCCAGTTGAGGATGAAGGAATTCATTTTTTTGACCAATTTTTCGATATTTGTCGTCCGAAGGATCGGCTTCAAAATGATACCGATCTTGTGATATTCCGTCATCTCTGTCAAAATTTTTAGGCAGACATGCATACATTTAAACAAACAGTTGAGATTTCTATTATAGACTAGCGAGGGGTACTCGGCGTTGCCCGGGTGTTTGGAGGTGTGTGTGGAAACTCCGGGGGTGGGGTGGGGGGTTAAAAAAAAAAAAGTAAGTATGAGGATCGAACCCGAACCGTTGAGGCAAAGTTATAAATTAAAGTGTGAAAAAAAAAAAAAACGTGCGACGTTAACCATTGCCCCACCGCAACATACTAACGGAAACCTGTTTGAATTTATTTAATTACTTGGATTTAGCAGGTGCCCGTTTTAATGAGTTAATGAGGTAAAGTTTGACTGCGGGATTTCATTTACTGCTGAACGCTTTTTTCCCCCCCAAGATGTTATAGGAAAAAGACTAACCCACATGCAGCGAGCGACAAATGTTGAATATTTATCTTCCCGAAATCGAGCAAATTAAATAGACAGGCGAGCTTCATTGTTAACTGTAAGATATTACGATTTATATGTGATATAAAGTTTTAAAAAGTTGTGACGCGAGCGACCGCTTCTCTGAAAAAAAGCCTTTTGTAGACACACAAAAAGCGAACACACATACATACATACATTTTCGCTTTTATATTTATAGATGATCCACATAAAATTTCAGCCAGATCGGCTTAGTAGTTTCTGCAAAAAAGCATAACAGACGGGCAGACAAAGAAGTATTACATAGTCCTTTTAATTCTATTTTCTACTTATTTTTTCAAACAAAAATATAGCTATGAAACATTTCTAAGAAATGTTGGTACTAAGGTTATTTTTACTATAATCATATTTATTGATTTAATTGTACATAGCTAAAGCGTTTCAGACTCTCTGGTGAGTAGTATTCGGGAAAAGAGAATGCACATCTCATGTTTCAAGATGGTGACTGACAAACTGTTGCATTGTTTTTCTTCACATTGTTGACATTTTATCTGTCACTCATCTACAGACTTGTGATTATATAAGTTTTGTCTGCGTTTTCGTCAGATGTTTTGCATGACTCGTATTCCGTAAGAAACCTGGCACATTAAAATTTTTGTATATGCACGAGTTGATTTACCTGACATTGGCCAGATGTTAAATCTGTTATTTTTGCTTTGATTTTCTTTGCTTTCTTCTCTGCCTGCCTTTTGTCTGTTTTTTTTTTTTTTGTTTTTATTTTGTTTTTGTTTTTTTGTCTTCGTACATATTAAAGTATGTTTATAAATTTATAAGTTTTAAATGTGTGTATGTGCAGAATTCACTCCCAAACTATTCGATCATTCATATTAGTTGTTTTGATTGGACTATTGTTCTCATCTTGAGTGTTATTTGTGCAACGTTTTCGTCAGTGTAGCCTCGTTCGTTGCGCAAATAACACTGAAAATGCGAACGATAGTCCGATCAAAATAAGTAATACAAACACTCAGCCCTCATCTCAAAAATTCAGAGCTGTAATCGATCATAAATTTTGCATCCTAGCTGATAGGCGTAAGGTATTAAAATGTAGTATAGTTTCATGCAAAGGGAATAAAAAAAAGTGTTGAAAGCACTTCACAGAAATTCAATAATTCAAATTTTTGTGAAATTGTCAAATTTCTTTGGATTATTTTAGTTTTTATGGAACATAAAATGAGAAGGACCATTTGACCATTCCAATATATCGGATTCACATTGAATTTTAATCAGTCGATGCTAGTTAAGAAAGTGTCACTGAATTCTAATTTCTCAAATCCTACAAGATTAACCCTTTAATCTTAGAAATTTTCTGAAATGAAAATCATGTAATAGATTTTGATCAAAATTGGATTAAGGATTCTAGATATGTTTTAGTATTAGTTAGTGATGAGAGGATTCCAATATTTTTCCTGATCCCGATTCTGGTTCAATTTCAGATTCCAATTCTTTATAAATCTTTAAATGTTTAACAATAGTTATTTTCCCCGATTACTATAAAAACATGTTAAATGTGCAGATATTTTTTCAGATGTAAAGGAAGAAAAATACTAATGGGAGATGAGTTATAGATTTTAGTTTTATAGGTTTTAGTTTAAAAGCAATAAATATTATTTTATCATTACTATTAGCAGCGGGAGATACTGCTTTAAACAAAATCAAATAAAAAAAAGATAAAAGAATCGTTTTTGGCATCAGAAAATCGGCATATTTTCTACCGATTCAGATATACACTCAAGAGTTTCAATTTTTCCGATTCTGATTAATCGTCCCAACATGATTATTAGTATATCTTGATTTTACTTTTCTGTTTGATGAATTCCTTTTACTCATCCTAGGACTGATATTCTTATATATAAACATGTAGTAGTTCTCTGCATATGTTTTGTAGTATTCTTGTCTTAGCACAAAATATGTATAAAAAACAAATAAGAGTCACATCTAGTTGTAGAGTTCCTCTCACTGACAGTTCAATGCATTCACAATTTTGAATTTTTTTATATATAGCATATTACACGCCACATAATCATTTATTATTCAGAGTTATTGGTATAAATGGTGTATAAGCTTTACAGTAAATTATTTCAATACATGCACTAACCTTTGCTGTTCATATTTCCATTGTTATTAAGCTTAACACAGGTGACATTATTACCAATATAATTGAATGTTAGGAAGATGTAAAAATCGTTAGATTTATTTAACTTTTTGCCATTCATGTAAATATTTTTAGCTTTATTTAAATTAAAAATATATATATCTCTTCTCTTTTCAGGTAAGTCTTCATGAATTCAGTTGGTTTCTTTTGAAAAGAAAAAAATGCTCTTTGTGTTTGGTAAGTCAACTGTTTTGATTCGTATATAATAGTAAAAATTGGATGTCAATCAGACCTCTTATGCCTTTTATCTTTTATATTTTTACTAGGAGATCGCTATATATCAAAGCCCAAAGGCCACTCAAGGATAAGGGTTAATGAGTGTTAGGTGAATGTTCACACAACACCGTGATGATCAGTAATGATGAAACTTGGTTAGGGTATAACTACAGAAGAGGTCAGCTCAATAATAACTTGTTTACACTGGACTTGAAAACGACCATGTTATAATCAGCTAAGAAGCAGCCATGTGGTATTGTTCCACAGATGGACAGTTCTAGAAAAGAAATTCTGTTCATGGAATGTTCATTTAGCTTTAGGCACAAATAAAGAGAAAGGGATTGTTGACGGTAGTTGTAAATAGACAAGCGTTTAATGTTTTACAATGGGATTCTATAGATTGAAGCCAGGTTGAGTATCTACCATGAAAATAACGATAGAGGAGAGATATACTCACAACGTTTCTTCTGATGTTGCGTGTGAGAAATAGGTATTTGAGAGAGAGCCGAAACGTACATAGCTCACTAGATTTCAAAACCAGTTTTGTACTTTGTCAAGGTGGAAAAAGATGCTCTGAGCAGCTCCTCCTCTGATCTGGCAACAGTACTGCATCTTAGGACATATTTGACTCTCATACAACTAGAGAATTGTGTCGTGAAATACATTATGAACTGTAGAATGATCCAATCATTTTTCCATCAGATTTGATATTAATTTTTTTTTTTTTTTGTCTGATTTTCAACATCAGTTCCAACTACACCTTTTACACCTCAAATTAAAAAAGCACAACTTCAAATTAAAAAACACAACTTCAAATTAAAAAAACTAAACTTCAAATTAAAAAACATAACTTCAAATTAAAAAAAGACAACATCAAATTAAATAAACCCAAGTTCAATTTAAAAGCACGTGACATTATGTTAGAATTATTCATACTCAAACTTTGTAAGGTAATTTGCATAACATCACTTATGCAAATTACCCACTATTACTTGTAGTTGCTCGCAACAATAAAAAAAGAAAAGTTTCTAACAATTAACATTACAATAATTTAAAATATGGAAAATAACAATGGATCTCCGGTAGTTGTGCGATCAAGTAGAGGAGTCAAGAGAGGCACAGTACGTGGTCAGTACAAACGCAATCGAAATTCTCCTAAGCGTCGGATTCTGGAAGCCGCTCGAAATAGCAGGGACTGGACAACTGTCGCAGAGAACTGTGGGATAAATAGGAACACCGCGTACGCCTGGGTGAATAAACAGGCCAAGGGGCAAGACGTGGAGGATAAGCCGCGAGGTGGAAGGCGACATGGGAAAGTGAATCCGGACATGGTCAACAACATGCTTGATATAATCGGAGAAGATCCTACCATCACTCTCAAGGAGTTGGCCTTGAAGATTTCGGAGATGCATGGAATCAACCCCCCAATCAGCGTTACTACCATAAATAACCATCTCGATGGTAGACTCTTCACTGTAAAACGGGTTCACAAGCAAGCCGAGAATGTCAACACTCCGGAGAATAAGGTAAAACGTCGTATCTATGTAGAAAGGGTTATGGCCGCATTGGGAGCTGGTAAACATGTGGTGTATTTGGATGAGTCAAACGTGAACTTATTTTGTACTCGGACCGTTGGACGATCCGCGAGGGGCCAGAGAGTGGTGCTACATGTTCCAGGCTCGAAAGGTCCAAATATTCACATGGTTGCTGGTATTAGTCAACAGGGACTCATCAACTTCACCTGCAGGCGTGGCGCCTACAAGCACCCGGATGTCAACCAATGGGTTGCAGAACTACTCAATTCTGTCTTCGCAATGGGATATGATGCCGGACAGGTAGCCTTGGTAATTGACAACGCCCCGTGCCATTCCCGAGTGGAACAACTACACGACCAGGCAGCTTTTGCAGAAGTGGAGTTTATTCGCTTGCCTCCATACAGCCCGGCTCTCAACCCCATCGAAATGGCCTGGTCAGCCATCAAAGCCGTCATCAAGAGGGATCTACCGAGCGTTATACATGTGCCACAACCGGAAGATATCACAAAAGTGGAGCACCGTCTTCGTCTTGTGGAGACCGCCATCGACCGAGCCTACCAAGTGGTAACTCCTGCTATGTCTCAGGCATTCTGTAATCGGGTTCAACGCCATCACGCTAGATGTCTCAGGGAAGAGGACCTCCCTGTTGGAGAATAAATGGTTTATCTATCATGTAATAAAATTTTAATTTAATTTGAACTTGGATTTTTTTAATTTGAAGTTGTGTATTTTAATTTGAAGTTTAGTTTTTTTAATTTGAAGTTGTGTTTTTTAATTTGAAGTTGTGTTTTTTTAATTTGAACTTTAGTTTTTTTAATTTGAGGTGTAAAAGATGTAGTATTTAAACAACAACAAATAAAACTTTGCTTCTGACTTTCCAAGTTTCATTTGTTGTTGCCTTTCTATGTTATTAGTAAGATAACATACTTGCAGAACTAAACTTATTTTTTAAAATTGCTTAGTCCGACCAAGCTAATATAAAACATTTTCAAATAATCGCCTAAAAATAAAAATCAGCAAAGGGAGATAACCTCGTTTTCAATTAAAGAATGAATTTTCTATGTTATGTTTAAAAATGGGCGAATAAATAAACATTATAAACCAAAATGACTTCACTGGATCCCAAGCCACATCAGGTACATAAAGCTTGTTTAACGTATTTTCTAACTGTTTAGATATTAGAAAAATACTTATGCTTACATTTCATCACAAAAGCACTCATGCAAACAAAAGACAAAGAGACAGTAAAAAAAAGTTAAGAAATGACAAATTCAACCAATAAGGAATGGATGTGTAAAAACAAGTTATTAAACGTGTCACATTTGTTTAAAGCTATGTAACTTGCTTTAGGATAAGAATGTTGTTGCAAGAAATGATAGGATCAATTTTTTTTTTTTTTTTTTTTTTTTTTTCAGAGATCCAATAACTTTCACTTTTTGAGATAAAGAATAAAGAAAACATCCCAAGTCTAACGGCCAAGATTCATCTGATGTTGATTTATTATCTAAGCTCTCTGTTATATTATACTATAAAGGTGCTGTCTGCCTGGAATGTAATTAAAAACAGTCTTGGCATAAAACTGTTTTTAATTAAAATCAGACAACTTTTCTCAAATTTCTATTTAATTTTTAATAAAGAATCCGATGGTAATATTGCTTTTACATTTGTCATAGCAAGGAGATCCGACGTTGTCCGGGATTGAATGAAGATCAACAAATGTTCCACCCTTCCATATTTTTGTGGTCATTGAAATCTGAAATTGCCCTTTTTTTTTTCTTTTTTTTTTTTTTTTTTATCAAATCGATTGATTTCCTGCTCTAGTTAGGGACCCCCCCCCCCCCGCAGTGTGCTGGGAGGAAGCGTAACATGTCAACCCACAGTGACTTGGTTCATGGTAGAGAATCCCTTACTGATTTTATAAAATTGTAAATAATGGCTTCCCTTAAAGTTCAAAATGCAAAAATAAAGTTTCATGGTTCAATCATGCTCAAAACAGAAACATTCAATTCAAACACGACACTGTCTTATCAAAGAATCAGTTGTTGATTTTATTGACTGAGCCTTTCTGCTTGTGCAGTGATAAAACTTCTCAAATGCATTTGTGATGTTAGGTTGTAAAAAATGTTAACTTTGGTCTAAATCGGATTTCCTTCTTTAATTGGATTTTTTCGATTATCGAATACCTTCATGTGAATTTGAAAAAAAAATCAGCCCTGCCGTTTCAGAGTCCATAGAAAATGAACACACACACAGTTCTTTTTCTATAATAGTAGAGATAGATATTGTGGAGTCATCCTTATGCCTTAAGACAATGGATCCCACCTCTTGGAAGAAGTGCTTGCATAACAAGGTCTATAATGAAGCAAGTGTTGTTCAATTTCTCACTGCATTTCTTCTGAGCATAAACATTATTATAGCATGTGTTATTTAGAATTGTCTGATCTATTTGCTGCTTCCTTTGTTCCAGCTCATTTGACTTGTTGGTCTAGTTGTCTTTTTCACTTTGCTATTTCGATACCTCATTGTAATAGAGCTACCTATTCCAATAGTTTCTTTCCAAGAACTGCAATCTTGTAGAACCCTTTTCCTGCTGGCTGTTTTCCTCCTACCTATAGATTTGGTTTTTCAAGATTAAAATAATAGGCATCTCTTGTCTTTGCGATAAAAATCTTTCGTTCTTGTTAGCACCTTACATAAATTGTCCGGTACGACTTTTATAGAAAAAAAGTTTCCAAAATTATGTTTGATTGAACTAACACTATTTAAGACTCTGACACCTTGTCTGGCCATAATACAAAGCAAGCAAAAAAAAACCATTGTTTTCTGAAAAGCTCAGAGAATACTGGAGAATACTGACAGGGCTTCTCAGGTATTTTTTGCAGATTAGTGTTCCTCATCGGAAGCGTTGGATTTTCAATTTCACTTACCTGATATTTATGTCTAATCTTATCCCTGTAGAAGGGAGATAAATACATTTTAAAAAAATTTTAATGTCTAGTCTTTATTTTTATTTCCTCCTTAAGGTTAAGCACAAATTCAGTTGTTGGTTTGATGAAAATGGAATGAATTGGATTCGAGCATCATACACTCAGATCTTCAGTTCATGTCATTAACTACTTAGCTATCGTCCCCCCTCCCCCAATAGTGTTTATTTGATTTTTGAGAAAGGAAAAAAAAAACGATTTCAAGAAAATAGTAATATCAAACAAACTGGTTAATTTTGGAATGTTAGGTGCTGACTGAAAAACCTGCTGCCATTGAGGGCGATTCTGAAACCTTCTCAGCAGACAAGAATTGACTTCATGTGTTTTGGGTTTTAAAATGATCTAATGAACGAGGTTTGCTATTACACAGAAGAAAAATTCAAATTGTTAAAAGTTGTTTTAATCAATATTTTCGTAAATGAAATCAGCATAAAATATGATTAATCCAAGACAATTTATAAAGAAAAATGTTTGATTTAATTAACAAACGAAACATTTACATGTTAGGCCACATATGAGCTTCTGAAACGACAACAAAAAAAATGATTTGATAGTTTTGTTGCTGTTGTAGCAATAATCTAAAAAAATAATGCCACCCGCAATCAGTTAACGTTTTCTCTCCTAGTGTTCTCTCGCCATCTCAAAAACGGTCACACTGCATCAATTTCCTTTTGACACAAATGCATTTTTTTGTTCTGCTGTCGATATAATTTAGCTCTATTTTAGTCTTTTGTCATCACGCATATGCAAATTGCATATCGTTCAATGACTTGTTAGTTTGAGATTTCATTCACAAAAAATATAACGTGTGTGTGTGTGTGTATATATATATATATATATATAATGTGTGTGTGTGTGTATATATATATATATATATATAATGTGTGTGTGTGTAGATGTGTATATATGCAGATTTTAATCTGCGATGTAATCTGAAGGTCTGGAATCAAACCGCATCACGCACATAATGCAATTCGGTGAACGACAAGCGATACCGTACCTTCGTCATAGTTATAATCTCCCTTTCATCTTAACATCTCCAATATTTCACACAAAAGCTGCAAGTCATTTTATGCAAGATTTATTTACAGCAGGACAGTTGCTAACAAAGATTAATACTTTAACCTATGAATTACTGCATGTCAAATATATATATATATATATAACAGTTGGGCCATGCACTAATTGAATAACATTGTGAACTCTAACCCTAGATGTAGAGCCGTGATTTTTCATGTCTGCTGTTTGAAGGTATCGTCAGAAAGAGAAAAGATCCTTCATTGGAAGTCATGTGATTTAGAAATTTGTTTTATTGAAGTCATCCGTTTACTCTTAAGTGTCATTTAACCTCTCCATTCAAATTTGCAGCGTTGATTATGTAGCGTATATTAGAGGAAATAATGGTATCCACTTAGAGTAAAGCATGATTTTTCCACAAAAATTATTAAATCCTTTCAGTTATCAGTATAACAAAAAATGTAAACAAAATAATTTCATTTAATCTGATATTTCTTCCACTTCCAGTAGTAAAGTAGTGGATGCCAATTACTGGAATGTGAACCTTTTGTAACCCAGAGAGTTGCTCCGTCTTCTGGATGATTTGATACAAAATGGGTAAGTAGTTGGTACTGTCGGCAACCCAAAATCAAGAAAAACTTTAACAAAACTAACCATTTATTGTCACTTTTTTTTACAAAGAAGTCACCACTTATCAAGACCCGGAGGCCATTTGAGGATAAGGGTTAATGAGTGTACAGTAGTCAATGGGAAAATGTAATTGTTAGTGGAAATTTTGTCAATTGGATTATTTAAAAGGACCGCTCATCAAAAACTTAAACAAATTGGACTTGAAGACGACCATGTTGTAGTCAGCTGGAAAGCAGGGAAACAGAAGAGTTCCGCAGGTGTGCAGTTCTAAGAAAGAAACCTTGTTCATGGAATCTACGTTTAGGTTTAGGCACAGATAAAGATTAGGGGAAATTATTGATAGTGGTTTCAGTTAGACGAGTATTTTTTGTGAAAGTTCAGCAAGAGAGGACCATAGATTGGAGCTAAAACAAGCACTTTGGCATGTAACATTAAAACATGTAACATTAAAAGATGTAACATTAAAAGATGTAACATTAAAACATGTAACATTAAAACATGTAACATTAAAACATGTAACATTAAAAGAGTTTATTTTTGTTCTTATAAAGAAAAGACGTTGAATTTGATGCTAGGGTTTTGTTAACTTGGAAGATATTTATTTCTCTTCCATAGTAAAGAAAATTTGACACAAAAGTCAGAAAGTGAAATTGGAAAGTCAGCGTCCCCGAGAAGGGAGGGGGGTCACTCTGACTCTGCAAATGATGCTTGGCCAACCCCGTCAGCATTCCTCGACAGAGGTGTCTCGGTGATTAACAATAAACTAACCGTTCTCAACAAAAGAAAGCAAAGCTTGAGAGGGTGGACCTCTTAGAACTGCATAGGAGTAACATCATACTGCAATCAATAGGGAAAAGGTCTTTACAAGAATGGTCTAGACTCTGTTGATTTTGCTGTTGAAGAAAAATATCTCTGAAATTTGATTTGTGTTTTTTCCTTAAAGGTGGTTGAATTTGGAAAGGAATCCTTATTTTGAATTTCTGATCGTTGACTTTATTCTTCTTTTAGTCTGTTTATCTTATCTGACTAATGATCTGGCGAATTCTCGAGTGGCAATTTATGTGTTTTGCTCCCCATTTCATTATCTGATGCTATTAGATCAGGCTACCTGAAGATATTGGTTTCTGCCTTCAATGCACCAAACATTTGTTATTTTTTCCTTTTTACTTTTACAAAACTCAATCATGTTCTACAAAATTTACAAAGCAAAAAAAACTAAACACCATGAATAAATATTTGAAAATATAAAAAAAACTTGAAGAATAAAACATTTTCCAAAATTGCTGGATTTGGCATTAAATAACCTGAAAAGGGTTGATATGCTGTAAAAACATAACTAATTTTATTATTAGACAGGAACTACAAATATATATGAAAGTGATGTAGCTTACTGAATGCATTATACACAATACATAGGCAGTTCCTTAGAATGTTAAAATAATACAAAAATGCATTGGTGGTTTGTAATGAAAAATTTGAAAAATAATGTGATTTTTTTTTTATTTATTTTTTTTTTTATTTTAACTTTCTCCGTTTCCAAGATCAATCACTAGGACTTAATTATGTGATGCCAAAACTTTACAATAATTTGGAGATCTATCTCCATTATCAAATTGTTATATTTCATTTCAAAGATTCTGCCCTTGTGCATGTCTAAATGCAAATAAACGCAATGACAGTTCCTAATTATCTATATTCCTATAAAAAATTTTTTGTATGTATTGATATTCATATTAATAACCCTTTTTTTCTATTTATTTAAAAAGAAAATACAACTTTGTTACATATGGATCGTCGAATTGCATTCATCTGCAAAAGATCTAGCTGATTTGCATATTCTTTTAAACAGTAATTTTAATTATTTCCCTATTTATTGCATGTAATTATATTCATGCAGATATTCTACATGATTTATACTTACGTAATGTTTGCATAAAAAGCTTATAGTAAATACAAACTTCTTTCTATATACTTTTATGTATGTGTGTATATATATATATATATATATATATATATATTTGTTTAAAAATTTTGCCTACCAAACTCCTCTGGCAGTTTTGGGTCTAGACATGAAACTTAATATATAGGATATTCGAATCCATACAAAACTTTATATTTGAGTTTTAGCCGGGGAAAATCAGTGCAAAGCTGTGAAAATTAACAATTGTCAGGTGATGGTTGAACGACGGCATTACGAATATGCACGCGTTCATGTTTTAATTTTTAGCAACGAACATGTCTTTATAGGTCAGGCATCAACATTAAAGGAAAAAGTTAATCGTAAGCTAAATTTTTTGGTTTTGATTCTCTGTGGTGGCGCACGAGTCTTTATCAAATCGTTACTATATTTTGGATCCAATATAACATAATAATAAATACGAAATCTGCATTAATCAAAATATCATATTTAAGCGTATTTTACGACTGGGCAATGCCGGGCGACCTGCTAGTCCCTATATTTCACATAGCTATATTCTGTTTTCTCATAGCTATATCCTGTGTGGTTTTGCATAGTTATCCTTCCCTAATAAACTGTTTATGAAGGGAGAAACAAGTAAAAAAAAAAAAAAAAAAAAAAAAAAACATAAAAAAGGCACCATAAAAAATATTTTTATTACTAAATAATAATAAAAAAAAACATTTAATTTATTATTGTATGATCTTTTAATTAGGATAGTATCTGTTCCGTTATATTAAACCCTCCTCCCAGGTATTAATCCTCCTTTGAGAAAGAGGGTAATGTAATATCTGTTCTATTCTGAGATTATCTTCTTAGGGACTACCATTTTATTTTTTATTTTATTTTTTTGAGATGGGATAGTATTTTTTTGTTTTCATGATACTATACTCGCAGGCATTAACTTTTCCCTTTTTATGGAGAGGGGTCCTCCCAAGTATTACCTTCTCTATTTTGGAAGGAGTATTGTAGTATCTGTTCTCTTATGATACCATCTTACCAGGCATTGCCTCCTATTTGGGGGGGGGTATTATAATGATGCCATTTTCCAAGGTATTATTACTTTTGTGAGAAGGGTGAATCCTTAAGGGATTTACCTACTACTCTTCCTTTGAGGAGTAGTGTAGTATATTTTCATTCGTCATGAGACATTCTTTCCAAGCATTACTTCTTCTGGAGAAAGGGGGGGGGCAGTATATCATGTGTTTGTTCCATCCTTTCAGGCTTGACCTTTTTTGTGTGTTAGTATCCTATCTATTTTGTTATATCATTCCAAGCATTCACTTCTCCTTAGAGAGTAGTGTTTGTCACCATATCATCCTTCCAGCCCAACAAAATATACGACCAGGTTGATGCTGAGCATATCCTGGCTATCTATTATATAAATCTCACCTGTCTGTTTAAATGTATGTATGTATGTTTTTATGTATGTCTGCCTAAAATTTTTCGACAGAGGCGACGAATTTTCAGGAGATTGGTATTGTTTTGAAGCTCGACCCTTTGGACGACAAATATAAAAAAATTGGCTAAAAACATTAATTCCTTCACCCTCAACTGGGCACTTTTTTTTTTTTTTTTTTATGATAGTTTCAAGTCATCCCCTCTTTTCAATTGGCTAGCCTTAATTCAAACCATTGCCACTTCTGGTTTGGCGATGGACGCAACAGCAAAGACGTCATTTTTTTTTTTTTTTCATGTGCTTTTCCTCCTTCGATGTACGAGTTTGAGCCTGCCTGCCTGCCTACTACCACTCTATTTTTTGCTCAACACACACACTTCCAAACACCCGGGCAAGGCCGTGCACCCAGGCTAGTATACTATAAAACAGACAAAAGAGAGTGTTTAGAATAGGTATTTCGGTCATTAATGGCTAAAAGGAAATGTCATAAAACAAACTAAACCAATGAATGACTCTGTTACAAAAGATACTGCTTGATTAAATGGCCACGAAGTGATTTATATGCCATAAAATGAAAGAAACGACTCCATAAAAGTGTATTTCTATGACATTTCTAAGAAGAAATCAATATTTTGAAAAACCGCAGATTCTTTCTTTTCTGTTGAACAATGCCATCTTCACTAATGAAGAGAGATGTTAATTTCATGGTCATTAGCCTAGAAAATTCCATATGGAAATCATTACTTGTGATCTTTTAAAAGGTCAAGTATTCAGTCAGGACTAGGTTCTTAAATATGAATACCTTTTTGAAGCAGTTTCAAATTTGTTGGAAAGACGGAGATAATAAAATCTAATAAACCTTTACTGATGAAATGTCTGTTTTTAGACTTTTATTTTTTAACCCAGAAACATGAAATTTAAAAGGAATCCTCTCCCATGTCATTAACAAGTACTAAATTATATATATTTGCAGAAACTCCAAACATCTTAAAGTTGAATTCGCCCCAATAGATATTGGGGGGGGGATGCTTAAAACCGTTTTAAAATTGTCAAATTTTGCAATTATTTTTTGGTTTCCATTATATTTTCATAAGATTTCATATGAAAAATAAAACCATAGAATAGGTCAACAGAAAAAAATTTTATCAACTGGAATTTTAATGACTTCTAAAACTAAAAGATATCTTTACAGGCATTTTATTTTATTTTTTGACAAGGTTTCACATTTCAACACAATTCATTATTTTCTTGCCCTATTCACACGTCTAATCTTTTTCTATCCTAAAGTGAGCATTGCATTCTTTTATCAGTAGTAACAAAGGATTTGTTTCTTACATGCATGGGTTCGTCTATGCGATAAGGCGTTATTTAGTAAATACTGTATACTTTTTTTAACAATATTGAATTTGTTAATTGGAGATAGTTTTTATGTTGTAGGTTTTTGTATGACTCTAAGATGACTCCGGTTGAAAGCAAAATACATAATTTTGATTCCTATCCCATATACACCTTGTTTCTTAATTCTGCTTGAGAAGCTGAGCAAAAATTTACTTGACATTTAGTCTTTTTTTTAGGCTAAAAATACATTTCACTGCATTGTCATATATATATATATATATATATATATATATATATATATATATATGTGTGTGTGTGTGTGTATATAGACTAAAACGTTTAACAGCATAGATGGACTGAAATAATGACAAGCTTTCAAAGCGAGCGAGAAAAAGGAATATCTGCCTTACTACAAAAAATGCTAGTTTTATTTTGGTGTCTTAAGTAATTCGCAGTTGTATTTTTTGGTCACTCGCACCTTCAACCTCCAGATTCCAGAGTGCAACAGAAACATTCCAGAGTTCAACAAGATACACCTGAAGAATATCGGAGGTTATATCGACCGAAACATAAAAATGACAATATGAGAAGAGTAGTTCGAAGATTCCAAATAATATGAATAACCAATTCTCACTTCAAAAATTCAGAAACGTTATTTCTTTTTGTGTGTAACCCTGAAATATGAAAAGTATATGATAGAAAAACGATATGTCTGATTTTTTGTGTCAATTCGTATTCTTATTTTGAAAAAAGAAAATGTAAAATTACTTTTAAGTATGTTATATTCTAAAAACGCTTGATCCAATTAACACAATGACTAATCAAATCAATACTAATATATAAACTTAAGTCGGTCTGACTTTCAAAGTCAGAATTTAATAACAATGTATTAGACATAATATTTTATTCTGACTAACCACTTTTTCTTCATTTCCATGCTACCACATTATGATATATTTTTTTAGACCTTTTTATTCAACTAAACTATGTTTACATAATCCAATTAACTCAATAAAATTAGATTTAAAAATGAGTATTTGTATGTAACATCTGATTAAAGAGATAAATATTTCTTGGATTTTTATTTTTTTGAAATTCTAACTATGAATATGTCTATGTACTGTCTTTTGTATTGTATGTATTATACTAGCTCTTCCGAAAAAAGGATTTCTTCACCTGCTAAAAATCTTATTTAAGTCATGAATAAAAGTAAAATCGAGTTTGTTTTTTTTTTTGGGGGGGGGGGTCCGAACAAAATATCGATCGCAAATAAAATGTAAAAAAAAATTATGTCCTCGAACGAACACATCTTAGCAGGCTAGCATCTTCACATTTTTGACACTACACAAGTGTCATTAATACATATAACGCATGCTTTGTATAAGTAGATGAAATGTTCAATTGATAGGAAATGGTTTATCCAAAAGGAATGAGATGAAAAATATTAGTGATGTAGATTGAAAACTTTATTCACATTGGAATTTTTTTTTTTTTTTTTTTTTTTTCATGTGAAGAACCTGTACCATTTTCATGAGCAATCAAACGGATTTTTCATTTGCTTCAAGGTCACCACATATCAAGACCCGGTGGCCACTCTAAGATACAATTAATGAGTTTGGGGTATATAGTAAAATAAGATGATGATCAGTAATGGTGGAATTTGGCTAGAGTTTAATTATATAAAAGGACGGTTCAACAAGAACTTATTTACATTAGACTTGAAAACGATCATGTCAGCACGGAAGCAGCTTCAGAGTATTATGTTCTATGGGTGGACAGTTCTAGGAAAAAAAACTTTGCTCATAGAATTTTCCTTTAGTTTTAGGCACAGATAGTGAGGGAAATTGTTGACACTTGTTGTAGCTAGACGAGTATTTGTGATGCATAAAGGACATTCATATTGGAGAGAGACAGCGGACATATATATAACAATGATGATGGGAAGATACATTTATACGGTTGAGATAAGAGAGATACATTTCTTGTAAGAGTTACATAAAGTTCCTAATAACGATCAGGGAGACAAAATTCATTTTAAGGATGTTTCACACATTACCTTTTGCTGTTGAATGATGACACGACACAGTTTTACAAAAACATGATGACTTCTTTATTATCAGATCGACTGATCGAAAGATGATGACGTCAAGGAATTCAGTCATTCTTCGCTTTTAAAGGGACCCTCCTCTGATCATGTCAGCTCTGTCCGACAGACTCTGCTGGTTGTTTGATCCAGACTTGACTGCCTCTGATCTTTGTGTCTAGCTCCTATATTGAGAATTCATTTTTGCTATGACGTCAGGCGTGTGGTCTCAAAACATGATCGACTCACGTGGCTTAAACATATATTTCCAAAACACACTTCTGCAACAAAGAATTCTCACTAACCTATTTTTCAACCTAACTCATTTTTCAAAATGTTTTTAAATTGTATTTTGCATTATTTTTGTAGCTGACCTTTTTAATTCACTTTCCATAAAAGAATGCACAATCAAATTCTTTTTACAATACAAACATATCTAAACTATTTTATATGAAATTTAACAATGTGAAATTCTAACATTCCATTTTCTGAATCTATCTCTGAACCTTGCTTACAAAGTTCGAATCTCGGCTTATCTTAATCTCATTTTCCACTTATCTAATGTTCTTCTTACTTACAGGAAAAGGGGACAGCCCTTTTTCCTATAACGTTTGTTGCGATAGTTAAAGGGAGGCCATCGACTAAAGCTTAGTTGAGTACTTAGCATAAAAGTAACGATAGAGCAGAGATAAACTCTCTACGTGAGAAAGAGGAAGTAGAGGCGAAAAGATCCTCATCCACTAGATTTCGAATTCAGCCTTGTACCTTGTTAAGGCAAATGGTTATACACGCATGTATGCAAAGCTTAATTTCTGTTTTTTATACTGTTTTTTATACTGTTTCAGAAATAAATGTTGGCTTTTTAAATTTCTACGTTATATATATATATATATATATATATACACTAGCAGGCCGTCCAGCATTGCTCGGTTGTAAAATATGCTTAAATATGATATTTTGATTAATGCAGATTTCATATTTATTATTATATTGGACCCAATATATAGTAATGATTTGAAAAGTTTTAATTAAAAAAAAAATTGACTGCTGTGCCACCACCAGGAATCGAAGCTAAAACGTTTAACTTACAATTTACTTTTACCTTTAACGTTAATGCCTGAATTATGAAGACATGTTTGCTGCAAGGCTAAAAATTAAAACATGAACCAATAGATATTTCGTTATGCATATTTGAAATGCCGTCATTCGACCATCACCTGGCAAATTCCATTTTTTAAATATTTCCCCACTTTTGCACCGATTTTCCATGGCTAAAACCTAAATATAGTTTTGTATAGGTTTGAATACCCTGTATATGAATTTTCATGTCTGTTGACCAGAAACTGACAGGAGTTTAGTAGGCAAAAGTTTTTAAACAAAATATATTCCCATATATATATATATATATATATATATTAGAAAGAGGTTTGTATATAACCTTTTGTATGCAAAAATATATCATGTAGAATATTTGCATGAATAATGCGTAATAGTTAAGTAAAGATAATCATCCTATAA
Organism: Euprymna scolopes; assembly: GCF_053919585.1. Classification (NCBI taxonomy): domain Eukaryota; kingdom Metazoa; phylum Mollusca; class Cephalopoda; order Sepiida; family Sepiolidae; genus Euprymna; species Euprymna scolopes. The sequence goes on along the minus strand of NC_136487.1, from coordinate 9,559,110 downwards.
GAAAACCGAAAAACTAATGGGGAATTAATTAAAATGAATGTTAAAAAGACTATGCAAATTAGTTAGATCTTTTGCAGATGAATGCAATTCCACGACCCATATATAACAAAGTTGTATTTTCTTTTTAAATAAATAGAAAAAAGGGTTTTTATAATGAATATCAACACACAAAGAAAAAAAAGTTTATAGGAGTATAAATATAGGACTTGCGTGGCGTTAACAATGTAGGACTCGAGCCGGAGTCATCAATTTGTAAGGGTGTGAGTCTGTGTTCACCAATTCATAATCGGAACCTATCAATTTTTAGGATCGAGGTTGCAAGTGCTAAAATTGAAGTCGAAAGTAGGAAAGTATCCATGGGATTGTTAAAGGTAAATTTAACGAGTTCGCCGATTAATAGCTTTTCACTAATCCACATCCTCACATACATTGCGTATCAAATTATTAACGGGTTTACATTTTTTAAATATTTAAGGAACGAGTGAATAAAAATCCATGAAACTTTAAGAAAGTGCTTACAATACTATTCAGCTACTCCAGTCAGAAAATAAAAGTATTTAAAGCAGTATTAGCGAAACTATGGCAGAAGATAGGAATATCTGTTGATTTCTGTGTGTCATTAACGAGGTTAAGAAAAAAAAACACAATATACCCATAACTTGTTTATTGAAATAATTTTTAAACATTAAATGAACTAGGAAAAATCCTTAGAGCACAATAACTACATAACAATTTCTACATTGACATTAGTAGAGGATATGCGATTCTCTTTTTCTTTTTTTTTTTTTTTTTAATGACTTGTAAAAGACGTTGGTCTACAGAATTAGTCAAATTTGTGATTTCGTCAACAGTTATTCCTCGCAATACCTCTTGGAGAGCATCCCACAACTCATCTTTGCTCTTAAATTGGCGTGCACTTGCATAGAGGCGTCGCTTCATGATACTCCAAAGGTTCTCAATTGGGTTCAAATCTGGTGAATTCGCAGACCACTCCATCTTCCGTAGCCCAGAGAATGTCAGTTGTTGCAAATACTCATTGCTTTTGTTTGCTGCATGTGAGGGAGCATTATCCTGCATAAAAATAATGGTTCTTCTGAACGCCAACCTTTGCTTCTTCAGCGATGGTTCAAAATGCTCCTTAATAAAAGCTATGTAAGCATTTGACGTCATTTTTACGCCTTCTGGAACTCTCCATGGGTCAACTAAAATACCTCCAATAATCCCAGACCAAATCATTATCCCATTACCACCTTGTTGGCGCCTTAAACGTTGATGACGATGTCGTCCTTCTAGGACCCATCCTTTGCTCCAGCCATCTGGACCATCAAGAGTGACATGCACTTCATCTGTGAACAAAACTTTGGAAAAATCCGTTTTCATGTTGTTCTCTGCCCATTTCAATCGGTTTTGTATGTGATGTTGTTTTAATGGAGGCTTTGTCACAGGCTTAACAAACTTTGCCACTTATTTCAGAAGGCGACAACGAGTACTTTTTGAGACATTCTTTAATCCGGCTTGGTCAAAGACTTAACTTGTCTGCCGAGGGTTCTTAATAACTTCATGTTTAATTTGGAGTAGAGAACAGCGTGAAACAACTCTAGATTTACCTTTTATCAGCTCTCTTACGTACTTTTGTAGGGTCATTGACAAAGTTCTTCAAAGTTTGATGGTACCTTCCTATCATTTTTTATATGACGAGGGTAGTTTTATCTTTTGCTAATTACTCAAACCACCTTTACAACCCATTTTATTGACGACACAAACTGCCTTGTTAATAATTTGACACCTCAAATACCGTGGATTCAGCAATTATGGCGGCAAGTTGTTTACATTGCACGGAACAGTACGAAAATTTCACAGTACGTGCAGCTCAGAATTGCCAACGTTTCCAAAGCTTTTGATATAAAACTACCAGTAAGTTTCTGAAACTGGTAAAAAAATGTTATCTTGTTAATAATTTGACACGCAGTGTAAGAATAAAATTATAAAAATAACTGCACTCGACAAAGAACTCGAAATCATTGTATCAACATGAAAGAAACGGCATTTATTTACGTGTCAAAAGTATTAGTTAAAATTGTTCCAACAAAAGTGTTTTCTTGTGTGGAATGTTCGTGATGTAGGATTAGTAGCAAAGTTTTGTGGGAATAGCACGAGGTTTGAAATTACTGATTTTTATGTCCAGTGTCATGCATGGCTTGGAATTAATGTGATTATTTTTAAGAGGATAACAGCCCATAATCATGAGTGAAAGCATGCGTTTGTGTTCATTAAAAACAATAGTTTGAAATAAAATTGTTTAAAAAGGAGAATTAAATTCTCATTGAATGTGGTAACTTTCAATGATGGGTGTTGAAGAGAAAAACCGGTTTGATTTTTGTCTGTAGCACGTGTAAAGTCCATGATGGTTGATTTAACATCTCAAGGACTGAGTTCTTCAGCACGTGCTGCTGTGGTTGAGTTTAGAGGGAAAACTTATTAGATTTTCCACGGCAAATCTTTATATGGGGATGTTCTAGAAAGTTCCAGCCTGTTTGCTATATCTTTATGTGCGGAAATGTTACATAGTTCCTTAATTCCATGCATGCGAATGGCTTGATCATAACATTGTCTTTGCACGTCTGATACGCGTGGGTGTTGAAAATGGTGATTGCTATGAAAATGATCCTGTGGTGGATTTGGCTCGGCCATATGTAGCGGTCGCTACGCGTGTGTGTGTGTGTGTGTGTGTGTGTGCGTGCAGTGTTAGTCAGTTTATCAATTTTGGCCATCGTTAGCTTTTGTCTAAAAACTCGATATTTGATTCTGGTTCATCAGGCGTTTTTTTGTTTTTGTTTTTTTTTCTTTGTTTGTACAACGGTGGTACATGTTCTTAGCAAGAAAAAGGTTTTAAAATATTAATTTAAAAGCATAATAAAATCTTTAAAATACATTGTATATTATGAAACCTTTGGTAAAGAAACATAAACATCTTGTTTCTATTAAATTGCTTATAAACAAAAAAAAAATATCAATAAATTTATAATATTGTCACCAAATTAAAGTTTTACAAATATATTTACATATTGGATTAATTTTTTTTTTTTTTTTCAAAATCTTTAAGCTAGGAGAAAATTGTATTTTCTGATACTGCACTTCATCTTTCATCTAAATTTCAGCAATTTAAATTTTCGTCCGAATCCAGACTGGCTTCTTTTTTTGGTCGATTTTCCTTACAGCAAAATCGACATTATGTCTAACACTGCACGTTGACCACTTATTTAATTGTTTTTTGTTTTTTTTTTTATTTATTTCGTTTTTTTTTTATATATTTTGCTAATTGAAAACAACAGTTTAATTATTTTTAATTTAAAATTTATTTTATCAAGTTTACAAAAATAAATCGTTTTGTATAAGGAAAAACAAAAAGGAATTGCTTTGTTTATAATTTAAATCGAAAATAAATAAACTGGTGTCCTTTTAGTAATTGGTGATTCTGGGTGTCTACAGTCTCAACTTAATAATACTAACTTTTCAACTGCACTATTTAAATAAGTTAAATGTTTGATTTTATTTATGTATTCGCTAATAAGATAACTGTGTGTATAGACAGATGATTTCTTTTTCATCTTTCTGTTAAAATAACTATTTTCGCTTTGTTTTACATTAAATTATTTCTTTAATATATGGATTACTAATAATTAGGGCTAGGACAACAGCATATTCTTTTCATTGGTTTGACTCTTGAGTGTGTATCCGTTTATATCTTATATGCTTTTATATAGAATGAGGTGGTTATCGGTTCATTAACTGTGTCAGATATATACTCGAGAGTCAAAACAATGAAAAGATTATTCTGCTGTCATAGTCCTACTAATAATAACCTTGTCCATAAACCATTTTGCTTATCTTCCATGTAACGTTCCTCTAATTATGCCATCCTTAATTGAGGACATCGAGTGCGAGGTGTGTTCGCTTATTTGCGATACAAATACTCAATAAAACCAATAACAAAAGTATGTCTGCCATCGACTGCATTATTTAAACACATCATGTGCTATTTTTTTCTTTTAAATATTTTACTAGCAGAGACCCGACGTTGTCCGGGAATGAATGAGGACCAACAAATGTTTCACCGTTCTATACTTTTATTATCATTAGAATTGATGAAATCGTCTTTTTTTTTTTTTTTTTTTAATCAAATCAATTGATTGCATGATCTAGTTAGACCCCCCCCACACACACACAGTCAGTACATTATAATCTACATTGTACTGTAGAAGATTTACTGTTGATTTTATAAAATTATCTTTAAATAATTGCTTTACTTAGTTTAAAATGCAAAAGTCAAGTATCATGGTTCAAGTGTGCTCTAAACAGAAACATTCATTTAGGATGCGACCCTGTCTTATTAACGAACCAACTGTTGATTTTAAATTATTTTTACATAATCACTTAAACATACAAAAGTCACAGGTTTCACTTGTGCTCTAAAAATAAACATTCATTTCGAACGCGCCACTGCCTTATAAAAGAATCTACACTTGATTTTATAGGCTAATGCTGCTTGTACGGTGATAAAACTTCTCAAATGCAATTGTGATGTTAGGTTGTATAAAAATATTAAGTTTGGTTAAAATAGTTCTTCCCTTTTTAATAGGATGCTTTTGATTAATGATTTTCGATACTTATCCGATGCATTTCGATATAAAACCCATGTAACAAATATTCCCAGACACATCAAGTACCTTCGGGTAAAATTTTTAAAAATACAGCCCAGCTGTTTCGGTGTCCATAGGAAACGAACTCTCACACAAAGTTCCTTTTATATAATAGATTACATAATCAAATGATTAACTTCAATATATATATAACTACGTTTTATTGTCACACACTGATATATACTTAATTTTATTTATTGCGGACTATTATCCTCATCTTTTTCTTAGTTGTTTCACGACGTTTCGGCCAACTATTCCTATGGCCTTCGTCAAGTGGTAATCACGACGAGATAGGAACTCTGAATCTCCTGATTGCATTCACTGCAATTACTAGTAGTAGTTGTCATCTCACCACGTTTTCGGGGTCCATGGCGCAGTTGATAGACATTGAATCTCTACGGTTCCAGCTGAGAATTGTCTGAAGATAGCGGTTTCAATCCTATCCAAAGCCGGCCAGAGGCTTACTTGGCCCAAAAACATGGTGAAACGACAACAACTACAGAAGGCAGCCAAAGCACAACCTTCACATGCTTTAACCATTTTAGTTATATCTTGATCCATGGACGGCCAGTAAATGAAGCTATGCATCAGACATTTCATTCCGCTGATGCCAGGATAACCCATGTGGAAGTTTTTGTATTCTCTTTTGTAGCGCTTTTGAAATGATGAATCTTTCGTTATAAAGCAGAACATTGTCGCAGACAGATTACATGTCAGAATTAAATTTTCCTTGTTCCAGTTTCTGCTTTTTGTTTTTTAAAAATTCATTTCCCGCTTCAGTTTTAATTCCTTGAAGAGTCACTCGTAATTCCCGGATTGTATTGTGAATCCTCATCTTAATCTCACTATTTATCTACAATGCGATGTTTACTCAGGGGGTTCCTTTTGAGTCGGAATTAGCCGAGACAGCCCATCTGCATGTGCAATATTCTTTGATAAGAATTCCAGTTTAAAATCATAATCCAATAAAGTGATCCCCCATCTTGGTAAATGGTTGGCCGTAAATGCGGGTAGTCTTCTTGACCCAAAGATGGTTAGGTCTGTTTGCAGTGTAAAATGCCTTCTGTGCAGGTAACGATGAAATTTTGAGACTGTATAGTGAAAATGCAGACCTTCTTTCTCTATCTGTGAGTACTGTTTTTTGGCCGGAAGTAGTGTTCTGGGTGCATAAGCAATTATTTTTTCTTTTTTTTTTTTTTTTTTTTTTTTTTTTTTCAACCCATCTGACATCTATACCATATTGGCTAGCATCACTAGCCACTATGATGTTTCGTTTCGGGTTAAAATGTGTGTGAGAAGGAGGTCTGATGTTAACACCTTTTTAATTTCTTCAAATGCTGACTGACACTTGGCAGTCTATTCCCAACGTTTATTCTTTTTCAAAAGCTTGTTAAAAAGTGCCCACAGTTCATGCATTCTTAGAATGAAGCACTTGTAATAGTTAGCAAGCCCCAGGAAACTTTGTAGTTGGGTATTTTTTGTTGCCAGCACTTCCTTATCGCAATGGTTCTCTCTGGGTCTGGATGTCTACCATTCTTGTCAATTATGTGCTCCAAATATTTTATTTTCTACAGAAATAATTCGCATTTGTTTTCTTTGATTTTGAATCCAAAAACCTGTGTCTGTCTGAATACTTTGTAGATATGATTTTTGTGTTACCCCTTGTTACTGCTGGCTAGAATAATATCGTCCATAACCTATTAAAAAATAGCAGGTGCAACCTTGGCCCTAAACGCTAACCTTTCATACCTGTAAAGACTTTGATTGGTATTTATGCAGAGTAATTTAGCACTCTCATTTTCAACTGGAATCTGTAGACCTGCGTCACTTAGGTCGGTTTTCAAGAAAATCTGACCATTTAGTCTTGTGAAAACTTCCAAGCTTGGCAGGGAATAGTGGAAGTTCTCCAAAGATGCATTCAACCCCGTTGAAAAATCTGCCATAACACGGATTTCCCTTGAATTCTTTTTCACATAGACCATGGAGGCAGCTCACTGAGTAAAAAAAAAAAAATAAATAAATAAAAAAAAATTGTTGAGTTATTTAATGACGCGAGAATGAAAAAAAAGTATGAATAGTTTGTATCTCTCTTTTGTATTTACGGGCGCACAAAGATTCTGTTACAGTTCCCAGCAAAGAGAAGAAAAAATATATGAAAGTATTCTTGCTTTCCACGAGTTTGCAATTCAAACTTTTATGTCCACACACTCGTTTGGTTTTTGCAAGTTCTTCCCCCCCACCCCCCGAAACACTTGCTTGGTTTAATTCCGTTTTCCGTTGTGAGTTCTTTTGAATGATGGATGGTATTATAAATTCGAGTGAACTCTGTAAGTTTGAAATCCAACGTTGCCACTGATATAGCCCTGTTAAAAGATTACAAAGAAGTACAGAATGCCAAAATAAAGCAACATGTATTGCAAAGCATACAATAATTGGGTTGTTTGTTGTAGTCAATGAACGACCTAGGCTGATTCACCGGATATCGACTGACACCCTGTGTATTTTTACACATTATCTTCCGGTATTTGAGATTGGAATACTCTATTATTAGGTACAACAATAACGTATCAATGCGGTGTATATGTCGTCGTGGATGTGTTTAACACATATTCATAGACAGCTCAATAAAAATTACCGTTCAGTAAAGAGTATTAACCTCAGTCCAAATACGCAGTCATTGATAGCAAATGCTTTATGCATTGTGATGGACAAAGAGACATGCCGTGCGCTTCTGGTTCCTTTTGTTCACCCGCAGTTGGTACACTTCTTGAAGCCCTGTAATAAAGGTACTTTCAGCATCCCATGTATCATGCAGTTAGCACACAACTACTTGTTAACGCCGGATAAGTACAGCTAATCTATAAATATAAATGCGAAAATGTATGTATGTTCGCTTTTTCTGTGTGTCGACAAAAGGCTTCTTTCAGAGAAGCGGTCGCTCACTTAACAACTTTTTAAAACTTTTTATATCACATGCAAATCGTAATATCTCAGTTAACAACGAAGCTTGCCTGTCTATTTAAGTTGCTCGATTTCGGGAAGATAAATATTCAATATTTGTCGCTCGCCGCATGTGGGTTAGTCTTTTTCCTATAACATCTTCGGGGGGGAGGGGAAAGCGTTCAGCAGTAAATGAATACTATCCCGCAGTCAAAACTTGACCTCATTTAAAACGGGCACCTACTAAATCCAAGTAATTAAATAAATTCAAACGTGTTTCCGTTAGCATCTCGCGGTGGGGCAATTGTTAACATCGCACTTTTTTTTTCACACTTTAATTTACAACTTTGCCTCAAGGGTTCGGGTTCGATTCTCATACTTACCTTTTTTTTAACCCCCCCCCCCAAAAAAAAAACACCCGGACAACGCCGGGTACCCCTCGCTAGTAGATAATAAAATTTACAATTTATTATCTCTGCCCCTCTCTCCATCTCTCTCTTTGTGTCTCCACCCCATCTCTCTGTCCCCATCATTTCTCCCCCTCTTTCAATAAAAAATAAAAGATCAAGCAAAACACTCGGGCAGGAGTTGCCAAAGTTTTTGGACATCAGATCTACATTAGATCTACATTAGATCTACGCAAGCAAAAATAAAAAAAATAACCTGTTTTGCTCATTAGTTTTGCTTTTTAGTGGAACTGATCCTCCAAAACCTCATTCTTTTAATCATTTTCTGAGAAAAAAGAAAAACCACTATTTTCACGCATTTCCACTTTATGAAAAAATTTCGGAATATTTCATAATGTTCAATAAGAGCTCCGTGAACCAGATTAAAGAATTTGACCCCCATGCCATGGTTTGGAGACCCCTGCACTAGGGGATATTATTTCTAAATTATTTATAACACGAAGTGGGGCCTAATGTTTAATTAGATCGATTAACCAATGGTAAATTTTTAAACTAAAATTTACAAAACAAATGGTGCCGATAAAACAATTGTTAAAACCATGTATTGTCTCATATCTATTAATTCTTGTGAATGAGACCTATTTTTAATTTTCATATAGATAATTTTTAATATTGTCTAGTAACTGATATAAGATAAAAAACCGGGGGTGGGGGCGAAAAAAATGATAATTTAAAAATAATATCCCCTGTTTTGCTTGATATTTTTATTTATTTATTTGTTTTTTTTTTATCAAATTTAATTTCAACTAGAACCTCAATACAAAACCTCAGAAGTGTAGTTACCTCTCTTTCCCTTTACCAAACATGGCGATTTATACAGCTAAAGGGCGGAGGCTACATCGATCGAAACGTTCTGCAGCTAACACTAAAGATGAGAACATTAGTTCGGTTAATCAAAATAATACAAAGTCACTTTCTGTTGTGGTAGAAAAGTAAGTTCTTGCTATGAATGTCTTACCAGGAGAAACCAAAGATTGGAGCTCAGTTGAGCATCTACTATAGAAACAAACGTCATTTCTGTGCAAAGGGGGTTGTAGGGATGAGAAGAAAATCTCCATTCCCCGCTAGATTGCAAACTTGATTGTGTATTGTCGTCATAATCTTCTGTAATTTAATTTTGCCGTCTGCAACATATAGTTGCTCTTGTTCTTTTTCTAATCTCATAAAAAATCTTATTTGTTTAAGTAGTTTGTGTAATCTAAAAATATATTCGCACCCCTTTCCCCAGCAAAAAAACAAAATTGCTAAAAGTCAAGAAAACCGTTGTATGTCGTTTACTAAGAAATTAATACGCTCTCCATTTCTTGCAGCTGTTTTCAGGGTCCGTGGCGAAATGGAGTTGGATTATTTCTGTCCAGAATTGATTACATTTTTTCCTCTTATTTTCTAAATGAAAGAATGCAAAAGTTGGGCACATTTCTTGCACTAATTGTAAAGTCCAAACGACCCATATCAAGTTAATTCAGCTTTACACTTTTTTTTTTTTATACTGCTTATGTTTATACGATATCTGTTGCAAGGTTAATTAATTTACATATTGGTTTTGAAAAACGACATTTTATTAATTAACTATTATTTGACAAAAGCAGTGTCCACATCTTGTGAAACTTATGAATGTTTATATTAGAAATTAAAACAAAATGATACAATTTTAAAATTAATAAAATCATCTTTTTTTTTTTTTTTTTTTTTTTTTTTTAAGTTTTGCTAGAAAATATAGCTTCTTCGTGAAACAAAGTATGGCGACTATATGCAAATACCGAGCCATGTAATGAGGTCATGGTAAGAAAAAGAAATAAAAATGATAGATGTTAGAAGAGGCGATCATGTTAGAGAGGTGGGTGACGTCACGACCGTAACGAGAAGTCACACGTGCCGGGAGCACGAGGAAATGAATATCATTACAAAAAAGGAGTGGAGTTATTACTTTTGTTTCTTGTGACATGCTCTTTTACAACGTGTTGGGTCTCGTGTGTAACCGTGTTAACTTATTAAGAGCCATGTTACATTAGGAGTAATATTTTAGAAAATTCTTTGACGCACATTTTTTTTATCTCCATGGGAAGTTCGCCTCCCTTCTCTTGGCATTAACACCGACCAAATAAGAGAAAAGAAAAAAAAAATATCTTTCACCAAAGATACTTTTATATATCGAAAGTCTCATCATATTAAAAAAAATTTTTTTTTTTTAATTGCGTACTTGTTTGCTTTCAACTTCTATTATAATCATTTGTTATTTTTTTTAATTCAATGATTTAGTATTAATTTAATTTCACAGTATTCTTTTATTTTAACAGACAAATATTTAGCATTTGTGTTCAAGTGTCTCTTTTATTTATTTAAACAGACTTGATTTTTAACAAGTTGCAAACTATTTCTTAATTACAAGTCAAAATGCAAATTGATTTCTTTTATGGTCATTTTATTTAAGATGTATTTGTATAAAAATTACCAAAATGCTCACGTTTATCAGCATGATTAAATAAGAAATATTTTGTTTCGTATTTACCACAAACTTATGAATAAAATGTTTATTGTTTCAAATTTATATAATTAAACTTGCAAACCTTGTGAAGTGAGAGCAAACAGGCAAAGCTAGTTAGTAATCTCCAAAACAATGTCATTTTTCCCCGAATCTGTTTTGATATAATCATGGAAAATTGATCTTATATTTAAGATTTTTGTTCCTTGGAAACGCTGGTTGAGTTTGAATAAAATAAAATATGTATTAGATACGTTTGAAGCCAAAATAACACATTATTACAAAATAAACAGACATTTATTTTGTTTGAAATTTATATCGAAATTTTGTTGCTCCAACAACATAGCAAAAAAAAAAGGGAAAAAAAAAAGAAAAACATACTGAAGATGAAGGTTTCCTTCAAAATATATTTATGAATTTCAATATAAATTTCAAACAAAATAAATGTCTGTTTATTTTGTAATAATGCGTTGTTTTCGCTTCAAACATATATAATACATATTTTATTTTATTGATCTTATATTTATTTACGGTGCTTTTTTGTAACTCCCTTCTTCCACTATTTTGTCCTTTAGTCCTCACATTTCATGAGCAATGTTTCTTAGAAAGGGAAGAATTGATGTTTTTTTTTTTTACTCTGTTTTTGTTTTTAGTGGATGATATGTGATTATTTTCAATCCTTTCACAGTATTCATCAGCATTCAACTGTCAATCCATCAATCTCCTTAACTCTTAACCTTCAGCATCTTTTGATTTTGATAAGTGATAATTCATTAAGAATAAAATGGTTTTCATCCGAGTATGTTCAAAAAATATTTCTATTCAAATTTTAATATTTAATCCGGTTGCTGTTTGAGTTTTTGATTATTATAATTATATACGAAGAAGGAAGCCTAACTCTCAATGTGAACACCTCTCACTGTCACACATTAAAAATCAGACTTTTGTTTTGTAAGACACATTTTTGTATGCACGGTTTCGTTTTGATTCAAACTTTTTCATTAGTTATTCAAAATAGATTTGACTAATTGCTGCATTTCTTAAAAACTACAGGATTTTATGATTTGACCTAATTACACATTGGAATTACATGCAATAAAACGATTTGGTTTGATTAATAATTTTAAACCCAAACCGTGTTTGAAAATCATTTTTGAGCTTTTAAATTTCTGGCTACCAAAAATTTCATCCGCAAAAGGTTGTTCGTATGTGTAAAAATTTAATATTTTTACAATATATATTAGAACGGTGGTTAACACAGGTAATCTAATACTTGAGTTTTCAGTCAACCAAACCAATATAAGAACTTGAAGCATAAAATCTTTTCTAAAATTACTGGATCTGGCATTAACCAGAAAAGGGTTGATATGCTGTAAAACAAAACAAAACTTAGGACGACTTTTTAATAAAATAAAATGTTCTTTACACATACGTAGGGGACGGAGGTTACACGTTGACCTTTTTATTCTCTTAATCTTCGTGTTTCATGAGTAGCTGTTGATCGCCTCGTTTGTTTAACCAAGAGAAATAAAACTCTTTTCAAAGTCACAAGGAGACGTTTGCTGAGTTTTTATTCAAGGTTTTATTTGGAGAGAATGTGCTTGGGAGAGATACTAGTGCTATTGTAGCTAGTTATTTACTTAAACTTAACTTTCTAATTTAACGAAATTAGTGCCATGCACAGACATCAAAGTAATATCTGCCTTAGATTACAGGTTTCCTACATTATTGGTTGTG
>NC_136487.1:9349284-9536784 GCF_053919585.1 Euprymna scolopes | reverse complement strand
CCCTTGATCGCCAAATTTCTGGCCGAAAACCGATCACATTGATTTTCCCAAATCTCAGTACCCTCTATATCAAATTTCGAGTTTGTAGACTTAAAATTGACAGTTATTGCGTAGGGAAATGTACACACGCAAAAACAGATAGAAACTTTTACTTACATTATATATATACTAGCATTTCAGCCCGGCGTTGCCCGGGTGTTTCGAGGTGAGCAAAAAAAGAAAAGCGGTCAATTTTTTTAACTTTGACCCCTTTTTTTTTTACCCCCTTAAAATTTTTTGTTTTGGGCTTAAATCAAGTTAAGTTAGATCCATGTCCAAGGAACCTATATCTAAAATTTCAAGTGCGTAGATCCAAAATTGTCGGAAGAGTTTGGTAGAGTTCTCAAAGGTCAAATCGTTGAATTTTGACCCCTTAATTGCCAAATTTCTGGCCAAAAACCGATCACATCGATTTTCCCAAATCTCAGTACCTGTATATCAAATTTCGAGTCTGTAGACTAAAAATTGACAAAGACATTGCGTAGGGAAATGTACACACACAGACACGTTCACTTCTATATATGGTCTGCCATGCCGAATTTTCAATTGCTTGATTTTCAGTGTCTAACCTTACTTTTAGAGGTCGGCACATCTAACCTTTGTTGAGTTTTCCAAATTTATATTTTCCGTATCGTCTGACATTTTCTTTAAAAATTTCCATGTCGTTGGACATTTTCTTGAAATGTTGTCCTGTCGTTGGACATTTTCTTGAAATGTTGTCCTGTCGTTGGACATTTTCTTGAAATGTTGTCCTGTCGTTGGACATTTTCTTGAAATGTTGTCCTGTCGTTGGACATTTTATTTTCTATATTAGGGTGATCGGATGTCATATTACAAGCCACGTCACAACAGATACCAAGAAACATTTGTGAATGACTTTATGAGAGGAAGTTTAATGTGTAGAACCTTCAATATTGAAAAAAAAAAACACTCGCAGAAGCAATCTTGTAACTACGTAGACACCAACGACAGATAGTGAACAAACCAAGCTCTCTGATCTATATGTATTTCTTTCTCTCTCTCTCTCTCTCCTAGATACATTTTGGTTCACATATCTCTAGATGTAGGAAAGCCTTCTGCTATTAAGCTTCTATCCCAGAACTGCTAAACTTTGGAATTCTCTTCCGGGTTTGTGCTTCCCCAACTGTACTGACATGCAGAAGTTCAAGTGTAATGTGAACAGACATCTTGCTGCTAAACTCCCTACATAGTATCCCTGCAAATTGGTCCCTGATAGTAGCCCCCCACATCAAAGTGGCAACATGCCTTGTTTGGGCTGAAAATGCAATAAAAAGTTTTTTTTTAAATCCCAAACCAAACTGAATAAACCTTCAGCAAAATCTCAGGTTTGTGTTGCTTTGCCCCTACTCGAAAGGGAAATGACCTCCATAAATGTTGAAGGTCATCCGTTGGCCACGAAGCATGATCAAAGCCCACTGTAGTTTTGACCTACTTCTTCTGCAAAACATAATTTATAAAATGTTCCTATTTACGTCCCTCCCCACGAGGACAGTTTAACACGAGAGCAGTTTTTAATTTAGGAAGAATTCAGCTCCCCAAAAAGATGCACTCTGGATTGGAACAAAAAAAAAAATTACCTCTGCCTAGAATGCTTCCTCCTTTACTGAGCGAGAACAGAAAAGATTAAATGTGGCATAAAAACAGATACTGCACTACTATCTAAAAGAATACTTTCAAGATTTATGCATCAATTGTTTTAAATATGTTGCAACATCACTTACATTTCCACAATTATGCACAAACACACGCATACAATTGTGTGCACACACACACACACACACACGCATGCATACAATTGTGCGCACACACATGCATGCATACAATTGTGTGCACACACTCATGCATACAATCGCACACACTCATGCATACAATCGTGTATGCATACAATTGTGCACACACATGCATACAATCATGCGCACACACACCTGCATGACTATAATCGCACATACACCTGCATGCAATCACACATACACACATGCATACATGCATACAATCCTACACGCATGCATGCATACAATCACATGCATGCATGCACACATATGCATACATAAAAATATGCACATGTACACGCATGCATACATACACCAAAGGGCACTCAAACTTATAATGATCTTGCTTTTTGCCACACTAGCTGGTTCTACTATTGGGAACTATGACGGCTGAAGTATAAAATGATTCTCTCTCGCATGACACTGTGAACCATACTTTGTTATTTGTATCTGACAACATCTGCTTCCGATATATATATGCAAAATCGTAGGTATATGAACACCTTAACTTTTTCACACACACACTGTACTCTCTTTGGACTTCTCCTTGACCGACCTCCAATCTATGGTTCTCCTGTAAAACATCCACAACAAAAACTCGTCTAACTACAACTGCTGTAAATAGTTTTGTCTTTCTCTGTGTACCTAAAACTAAACAGAGCTTCCAGGAACAAAGTTTGTTTTCAAGAACTACCTGCCTGTGGAACACAATACCATAGAGCTGCTTTCCAGATTATTACAAGATGGTATTTTTCAAGTCCAATGCAACCAAATTCTTGTTGAGCTGTTCTATAAAATAATCAAATCAGTTTCCACTATTGTTACTAATCCTAATGGTGTTGTCTCACAGTCAACCTAACACATTTATTAACCTTTATCCTCGAATGGGTGTTTGGTCTTGATAAGTGCTGATTCATTAGTAGATAAAACACTAAAAGAAGCTAATCTGTTTTGCACACACAATTCAACAGCTATTGAACCTATCTGAGTTCGCATAAACGTATTGCCTTTACTTTGTTCTTTATGTGGTGCTTGTACGGTAAAATGTGTGTGGTGGACACTGTCTAAGCATCCACAAAATCCCCCCCCAAATATATAAAAAACAACTAAACAGAAACCATTGTGGCATGGTCTCTGGCTTTCTTTAGGTATTGCCAAAACTTTGGCATAATCCCAAAGCCTCAGCTTAAAATGCAACTAATGTGAAGTGCACATTCGTGGATACATATGTTTATTCCATTTCCGGTAACCATAAATGTTGCAAGGTCGTTGCTCTTGTGGTAATTACATAATTACGTTTTTATTTTCTTTTGCGCATGCTTTCATTCACGGAACGCTTGATAAATTATTTGATAAGAATACATTTGTGCATTTTGTTTTAAAACTCCTTTCTTTCAAAATATATCTGCACGATTGATGAATGAAACAAATACATTTCCTACCGACATGCCATGATATCACGTTTGGAAATTTTGGAGAAGAGGATTGATTATTCATGTGAGTTTCTTTTTGCACCTGTTCTCAGTTTTTGTCCCCCCCCCCCCGACAAAGGAAGGAATGGACCTAGTAATTCACTCCTGTTTGGCCATTTGTTTGCAGTTTTCTCAATAACCACACCTTGGATTATTTTGAAATTTTGGACAAACATTAGTTGTGTTGAAAGTAAATTTTTCACTCGTGGAGGGGGACCCTGCATGCCCGGCTTGTGAGTGTTTTCACAATTTTTTTGGTCAATGTAACTTCTGAGCTTCTTCAGGTGTATCTTGTCGAACTCTAGAATCTTTCTGCCTAGCTCAGGAATCTGCACGGAATTTCAAATAGAATCATTTATTTAATCTATGGGGTAGCATGTTCTCATTTCATCAGCCATGACTCTGTAGAATTCCTGAGTAATTTTCAATTGTATTTTGAGTGTCGCCTGCACTAAGGATTGAACCTTCAACCTCCTAATGAGTAACCTTATGACCAAATAATACCAAGTACTTTATTCACTATACCATGGTTTCTTGCAGACTCTTCAAAATTCCGTGCAGATTCCCAAGTTTGATAGATTTCAGAGTTCATGATGTGCCTAAGAAGGTTGAAGGTTACCTCGATCAAAACATTGCAAATAATACTCAAGATGAGAACGATGCCTCCATTCAGTCTCAAAAGACAAGATACCCCCTTGTAGAGCAGCTGCACATGTAATTGTGAGGCAAGGGTTGCGCAATCCCAACCACACCTCTCCTGAATCAACACTGCTGGGTCTAGTGGCAAGGAGAAGACCAGGATGACTGGAAACAAATGCCGAGAGAAGTGGAGAGCACATACAGCACCTGGAGGTTCCAAATGGTCACCCATTTAGTACTGACCTGGTTCAACATTGCTTAACTTCACTGATTTAATGGGAACCGGTGTGTCAACGTTATTATGCCGATGAGATGAAATCAGAACAGTAGTCCAAATAATGCCACGTTATCGTTTTGTTTTTTGTTTTTTTAACTTTGAAAATTTAAATACTTAAAATGACGACCCAGAATAATGCTTGATGAACAGGTCTAGCAATTTTTACCCTCAGTTAAGTAATAAACGGGACAAACACAATGGTATAATTAACAAGAAATGTATTAACAAAATTATTTTAAAGAAGTACACATCATGATTCTGGAACCATAACTGCCATGAATCGCTACCCAAAAACTTGTTAAATGTAACCACATTTAGTCTTTGGTAAGTCCATTTTCCTGAAATAGATATATCAGCTTACCTCAAAACAAATACGCAACTCTGCAGTAGTGAAAAAAAAAAAGCTTTATTACAGAATATTAAAATCGACGAATTGGAATCTCGTAAGGTATGTTTATTTTCGTTCCTTTAATCCCTTTTCTCACAGATGTTGTTGCTAGTTTCTCTCTACTCTATTATTACTTTCATGGAAGGAGCTCGACTGAGCTCCAGTCTCTTGTTTCCCTTTTAAAACATTCATAAAAAGAACTACTTTAAGAGTAAGAAGTGAATCTTAGGTTAACTTTTGGAAGACTCGTAACTCGTTTTCCTTATTTTGTCAGATCTCAAATTCTATGAATGATGTTTCTGACAAAAGGGGGAGAACTGCTGATTTTTGGGTAGAATCTATCCATCTTGCACTTATCCTTGGCTGATATTTGAATTTGAAGTAATTTTTATTTCATTTATTTTATTTTTTTTATTAGGACGATTTGATGTAAAGTGCTATCTGGAGTGATTTCCATAAAAAAAAAAATACTGTCTTACCACAACAAAAAATAATTTTCAAGCATAATTTCCACGAACAGAGCTTATTCACAAACGTTTCCTGTCTATGAGATACATTACCATGGAACTGCTTCTCTACCAACTACAAATTAGTTTTATTCAAATCTAGTCATATACTATTCCCATTTTATCAAACTTAGTTCATTCCATTAATCATCTTTGATCCATGAAGTTCTTCGCCTTTTAATTCACTATCAATCCATTTAATTAACGTTTATCCTTGAGTGGTCTTCAGCCTAAATAAATGGTGCTTTCTACCTACTTGTATAAATACTTTGAAGTAAAAGGCCTTCGGAAAACATCCTCACTCAATAACAGCTACAGGCAGGTGATGCTGGCAAAGTTACTGACGACATGGACTGATAACCTGGGTATGCCTAGTTTCGGTCCAGTTCGTTTCACAAAAACTTTCACTTAGGGATGTTGGCAACCTTCATGTGGTCTCTCTGATAAGTATGCAATGTCTTTCTAGAAAGAATTCTAAGACAATCTTCTTGTGGTACCTCCTGTAAATGCCCAATATCTTTTTAGAAAGAATTCTAACTAGAAAGATATCGGGGGAGGGGGGCAGTGACGTGCAGAACCCTTTTTAAAGGCAGGTGCTCAAGTGAAAAAAAAACTGCAAAGATATAGTAATGTTGGCGTACAGGCCTACAATACCTTTCTCTGAAAAGGCCACTTTTAAAACAGGAGTAAAAGAGGCAGGTGCTTGGGCACCCCTAGCACCCTCCTCTCTGTACGTCCCTGTCGGGGGTAGGAGGGGGTATGAATGCCAACAATAACCATCTAATTCATTTGAAACGACTAAATAATGCTAAACGAATCTCCTCATCCTATTTTATACAAATATTTCATTACTGAAATTAGATTTGTTTCTACTCCCATTTATGTGCGATTCCATTTGATTTCTAACAATTTAGACAATTTGTATAGATAAGCAATCATTCCTACCAAATTCCATGTTTTTATTTGAAAATTAATGGGCACTCCAACAGAAAGACAGACATTCATGTTTCTCCTATTAGTATAGATTAATTTTTTTTCTTTTTTAATTATTTTATGGCTTGAATACCCGTTTGGGCCTCTTGGCATTTGAAACACATTTAAGCAGTTTTCGGATTGGTGAACACATCCCTGAAATTCCACTTGTAATATTCGCGGTCCAATTTCTTCAAATTTTTACATTTTTTTTTTCTCTCCCTTGGGGTGACTTTCTAGTTTCAGAAACAAAAGGTCACAGGAAGTTCAGTTGACTATAAAAACTACTGAACTTAGTTTTTGTACCACCTTGCACAACAGGCAAACCTGCAGAATAAATGCTACGCTAATTTTGGGATACACTTAAACGTTTAAAAGAACTTTTTTTTTACTTTTACTTTAAACTTGTAAATATATGCTATCAAAAGAAAAGGTGTTTATTTATTTGCTTCCCCACTGAGGCGGCGGGTGACAACATTTAATTATTAATGCTCATTTGTACTTTTTTTTTTTTCACTCTAAAGAAGACATTGCCGTTTGGATGTAAGGGTCTACTATCTGGGATCGTGTGTAAGAGGCCTGTGGGGAGTTGAGCAGTGAGTTGTCTGTTCACATTACATTTAAACTTTTGCATGTTTTTTTGTTTTTTTTTTGTTTTTTTACATAGGCATCACCACATTATCAAGGCCAAGAGGCCACTCAAGGATAAGAGTTAAAGAGTGTACAGTAGAAATTGGACAATATAATAATCATTAGTAATGAAAATTTGGTAAATTTGATAACTTATATGGAGCGGCTTATCAAGAACTTATTTACGTTAGACTTGAACACAACCATATTGTAGTCAGCCGGAAAGCAGGAAAACGGAAGACAATTCCACAGGCGTGCAGTTCTAAGAAAGAAGCTTTGTTCATGGAATCTACATTTAGGTTTAGGCACAGATAAAGAGTGGGGGAAATTATTGATAGTGTTTACAGCTAGACGAGTGTTTCTTGTGAAAGTTTGGCGAGGGGGGACCATAGATTGAAGCTCAGTCGAACACTTTCCATGAAAATAACGATACATCAGAGAGAAACTCGCAACATCTCTTCTGTGAGATAGAGGTTGCAAGGAGGAGAAAAGGACATCTCCTACGAGGCTACGAAGTCTATTTTGAACTTTATCAAGGCAGGACAAGTCCTTTCTAGCAACTCCTGCCCAGATGTGGCAACAGTATTCCATCCTTGGACGTACCTGGCTCTTATATAGATAGAGAATAGCATCAGCAGTGAGATATTTACCGGATCGATAGAAAGATCCCACCATTTTTCCAGCGGCCTTAGCAACAGATTTGATGTACGTGTTCCATTTAAGATCAGGAGTGATGGTCAAGCCAAGAAGTTTGTCAAAACTTGAGGCCTCCTGAAGACAAGAGCCATTCATTTCAATTGATGCCAGATGTGGCTCAGAATGTTGATGATGTAAAGAGAGAAGCTTGGTTTTAGATGCATTAAAAGTAACCAGCCACTCCTTTCCCCATTGTACTACGTGCTCAAGATCAGAGGAGAGAGAATTGGAGAGAACTTGGTCGTTTACTGTCTTAGATGTGCTACCATAAATGGTAGTGTCGTCAGCATAAATGTCTACAAATGATGTAAGGATATGATTTGGAAGATCATTAATGTAGATCAGGAAAAGAGTTGGGCCCAGGATGGACCCCTGAGGGACACCGGCATTAATACTGTGAGCTTCTGATTTTTGCCCCTCAACTACTACTCTTATGAACCTATCAGAAAGAAATGATTTAATAATTAAGAAGACTTTTCCAGCTATACCATAGCTAGCGATCTTATGAAGTAAACCTTTATACCATACCTTATCAAAGGCTTTAGATATGTCAAGAGCAATTGCCCTAGAAAGATTGCCATCGTCGAGAGATTTGCTAATCCTATGCGATATAACTGTAAGTACATCTGCTGTAGATCTAGCAGAACGGAAACCATATTGAGTGTCACTAAGAAGGTTATTTTTGTTGAGATGGTTGATTACTTCTCTATTTAACACAGATTCTAGCAACTTACTCATGACGCACTGGAGACTTATTGGCCTGTACTGAGAGGGGGATGAGCGATCACCTGAATTCTTAAATACAGGGCATACTGATGAAATTTTCCAGGGAGATGGGAAACTATTCTCCTTAAGACAATGTTTAAACAGTTTTGTAAGTATGGGCGCTAGTTCAGGTTGAAGTTTTTTGAGTACTATAATTGGAATATCGTCAGGATCAGTTGCTTTACTGGAATCAAGGTTTTTGATTAGCTTCGCAACATCACGTACAGATATACATATATCACATAGCGTGTTTTCTGATACAGGAGGAAATATTGGGGGTTGGCGGCCTTGGTCGCAAAGGGTAGAATTAGCTGCAAAGTTCTTGACAAAGAGTTTGGCTTTGTCTGATGCTGACGAGATTACCTCAGGTCCATTGATAATAGTTGGGATGGAGCACACGCTTCTGTTCAGGATTCTGTTTGCTATTTGCCAAAACTGGTGGGAACCAAGCCGCTGCTCAGCTACTTTGGACTTAACGGATTGAGCATACAACTATCTTGCGTTCTTTATTACTTTCTTACAATGGTTGCTGGCAGTCCTGAAAGCGGCTTTAGTTTCCATACATCTATTACGTTTGAAGCAGTTGAAAAAGTGATTTCTGTGCGCAATGGCAGCAGCACATTCTGGAGAGAACCATGGCTGGCTGTTAGGTTTTTGCTGAAACTTTTTCGAGGGTATGAAATGGTCAATACCTACAATTAACCATTCCGTCAGGTCTGATACTATTGAGGATACATCCTTTTTAAACATGGAATGCAGAGGTAGATCAGATATAAATGTACGGAAGCTATCTCAGTCAGCCTTAGTGTATCGATATACTGTACGATGTTGATACAATCAGAACTGGGAAGGAATTCCAAACTCTGACAGTTTGAGGGCAGAATCTATTTTGACATCTAAGAACCTCAACAGTGGCATTGCTTTACTTGTATATTTCTGGGTTTATATAAAAATAATTTTTAGGTGTATATCCCTTATATTATAAATTGTTTCAAATTACAAGCTCAATGAAGTAATGTTTTTTTACTTCAGAGGGTATGTACTGTTTTGGAATAATGTGCTTAAAAAAAGAGATGGATATGTGTATTTCAAGGAAACAGGCTTAAGTGAAAAGTCAGCACCCCAGAGAAGGAGCATTCTGACCATGCAACCCCGTCCGCATTCCCCAGGTAAAGGCACCTCAGATGATTATCAATAAACTAACCTCTTCTCAAAAGAGAAGGCAAAGCCTGGAAAGGTGGACCTCCTAGAACTGCACAAAACCTGCATTACACCGCAATCAACAGGGAACAAGTCATTACAGGAATTGTCAATCGTTGATTTTAAAGCCAAGGGATAAAAATCAAGCTTTTAATATTTATAATTTATATCTATTCTTTGTTTATGTATTGCCTCTTTTCTTAATTGACTGTATATTTAGTTTTTTCATTAATATTTATCTTTAAATTTTACAAAAACGTTGTTTTATCATAAAAAAGGTATAATGTGGCAGAATGCAGAAAAAGGATGGGGTTCAGTAGTCGTCCATTCAAGATGTTTGTACGCCTTGCATTTAAATTTTTGTATGCTGATGCAGTCGGGGGAAACTGGGAATGGAAAGGGAATTCCAAAGACAAGTGGTTTGATGAGACTATTAGAATAGAAAGCTTTTCAGCATCTGAAAACATCTACAGTGACGGGGGTGGGATTTTGCTGATTGTCAAGTCAGTCAGATCTGTTTGTTGAAGGGGCACAAGTGCAGCAATTTCGTAGCAACAACTTTCCTCAAAGTACTTGTGAATTAAGCACAGGGATGCAATATTGCAGCGATGGAACTTAGACAGTGTGTGACCTAATTAAATGCTCTTTTTTGGTCATGGTGAAGGGGTGGGATTTTACTGCTTGTTGGGTAATTTGTGGTATGTATATCAAGGTGGGTACAAATGCTAGTTCATCATAGCAAATTCCATTAAAATACTTGTAAAAAGACATAGGGACGTGACATTCCGACAGAGGGATTTATTAAATTTGAGACTATTTTGGACCATATCTAAGAGGAAGACTAGTGAGTAATGCACCAGCCCAGATGTAGTAACGATATTCTATATACAAGCAAATGGTGATTTTGAAGAGATGTCGGATACTGGCAGATGTGAAAGCTCATCTTTGCAGTTTTTAGTTTTGAAAAAATGAAGTTCGCATTGAGTTAGTTTTTGTATCTTTAAACCGCGTCTTTAATCTATTTAAAAAAATTTTTTTCTAATCTTAACCTGTTTGAGGATGAATGATAATCCATCAAATTATTTGTGTGCGTTGGTGTGCAAAGGTGTTGGTTTATTTCTGCCCTAGAAAGCTGAAAGATTAATTAAAAATCTTAGCCTAATCTTTAAAAAGAGATCATTTTTTAATAAGAGAAAGGTAGTTTGCTTGAAGCATTGTGAGTGTTTAAGAATCGCGACATGATGAAGTGATATGATGTATGAACAAAAACGGACTACGGTGGCATTGAAATTACAAATCTTCATATTTCTATTTATTTTTCAAATCATCTTTCACAATAAATCGGTAAGTATGGAATTATTGTTAAATATAACCGGGATTGTATAATGTCTTCAATAATTTAGAGAGTTAAACCTGTCTTTCTGAAAAAGAAAACAAACTAAAGTTATGCCATACCAACAGAGCAACGAATACAAATGGTGTTTATATTCGCTGTTTTGTTTGTTCTTGGCATACTTTTAGTTTGTCTTCTTTTCAGCCTGGTCAGATAGTTTTAGAGTTTTCAATGTTTCTATGGCATGACTTTTAGCATACTTCATATAATATGTAGAAGTAATGCTCAGATAAGACTTTATCTCATCCTTACATTGTCAGGTTGAGGTATGCTATTGCATTACATGTTTTCTTTTTGTTTTTTCTCTTTTTTTTGTGTGCGAAATGGAACATGGAATGAGATGAGATTCCTATTGATTTGGTAAAAGGTTCAGTTCAAAATTCTTGGAAGCTTAGAATACTGGGAGTACAAAAGTTGAAACCTGTAAATAATGAATCGGTGATTAATTCAGTTCTCAAGTCATCTTGTTATTTTCATACTTAGTTTTTGAAATATTTTTACATGTGAAACATTGAGCTAGTAGACTCGCTAGTATATAATTTGGTTAGTTGAAAATAATCGAAAATGAAGATACAGTCAGAATCAAGATTAAACTGAAGTTTAGCATTTAATTGACTGCAGGAATTGGTAGGAACAGAGCAAGAGAAGGTGGCAGTTCAATCAGAAGCATAAATGCACAAACATGTTTTAGAAATGTCCTAATAAGATATGGATATAGACAGTAATCATCAACCTCTCTGTCTACCCCGACCTGTTCACTTGTCTTATTCGTTAATGATTTGGAACAACATCAATAAAAGCAAATATAGTAGAACCTCAGGATATGGCATTAATCCATTCCGGGGTTGGTAAAATTGCCGTATGGCAGGGCCTAATTAAAATTTTATACCGCACATATTAAAAATTAGTAACAAAATACAGTACAGTATATAATAAACATGTATATAATTAAATAAAATTATAAATAACACCGTAAGGCAGGTGCAAATACCGTAACCAGGGGCCAGAAAAAACATTGTATTCCACATTGTAATCTGAAAAAAACTTATCCTTAGGTCACCATATCCTTGGGTTCTACTGTAATATTTTGAACCAATCAAAGGACTTTATGAATTTATTCGAAATAGCCCTTTTGAATCCACCTCAGTCCCATATAAGGCCAAATTTTTCCTTCAATAAACAGTTGAGCCAAGCTCCACAACAGAGCTTGCTTCAATTGCCCTCCCACCACTTACTGCTCTATCGGGCTTGGGATTGCTATCTCAACTTGCTCACGGATACTGTCATAATCATAAGCATACAGACACTAAGGAACACACACAACTCATTAACTTTTCTCATTATCGTCTGCTCATCAAAAACAAATGTATAAAACTATTCATTTTAATACTCTCGATTTTTCTCACTAAACTTGCTTTCTACAATGGAAACAAATGAACATTGACTCTTGATATATTTTAATCAAATATAATTTGTGTAATTGAGTGGTAGACTTTTGGTTTTTCAGACCCATACATAATTCACAGCCCTAAAATTATCGGCTTGCTCCCATTTGTGAGATATGAAAAGAAGTTATTTGCAAGCAGCGTTTCTTCACACAGACAAGATCATGAGAAGGATATGTGCAGGAGTGAGTGGCTAACGAAAGTAGTTATAAACTTTAATTTATGTATTACATGGATTGAAACACAACATAGATTAAATGTGTGTGTGTGTGTATATATATATATATATATATATATATATATATATATATATATATATATATATATGAATCTGAACGTCTGTGTGTGTCTTGTCACGAATAGGCTCCTATATGGTTGACTATTATAGAAAAGTGATCACATAATGATAGATGTATTGAGACACAGGAATGGGTATGCTTGATCTGGCATAATGATGATTCATTAAAATTGTGGGGTCTGCATACGCGCCAGGTCCACAAAATATGGGAATAAAAAATTAAAAAATTTAAAAAAAACGTTTACAAGTTTTTTTTTATATAGATGTACATAATAATACTTTGATAATTATGATTTAACTTAAATAGGGATGGTATAATAAAATTATGGGGTGTTCGTTCGCACCTGACCTCCATAGAATGGAAATATGTCACAAAGTTTAACAAGGTTTTTTAATATAGATCCACAGAATATTGTGATAAGTGTTTCAGTATGAACAGGTATGGTATAATAAATTATGGGGTTTATCTATTTTATTTTTACTTTCATCATATTTTGCTTTGGTTTTGATACCCTATCTCTTTACAACACTTCCTTTTCATAACCTATCATACTTTAATAAATCTGAGTCCATTTTCTGTAGGCTGTTTTTGAACCCAGTCAACGATGGGTACTTTTGCTAGTGTGTGTATATATATATATATATATATATATATATATATATAAATGTAAGTTGAACTTTGCTTTTTTTCCTTTTATTGCTCGAGCCCATTTGACTGGAGATAAACTTCTCTTTGGGCTACTGCACTGTTCGGAAAAAAAAAAACAATTTTATTATTTCAGCTGTTTTGAAAGCTTTCCAATCAGATTATATGCATTGTCATGCTGGACTTAATTTTTTGACTCCATTCTATCTAAAGAACTATTTTTGCATTTTGAATCACGTTGAGAGAATTTTCATGCCAGCTGAAGTATTATGCATAGTTTGTTTTTACTTTTTTTACATATCCAACATTTTTTCACTTTTTTATTTGGCAATTGATAACTACAATAAATTGCGGTTTCACTTAATGCCTTAACTAGCAAATTCTAGCATTGCTACAAATATAATTTGCTAATTTATGTCTGTCCTTTAATGAGAAGAATAATAGCATTCTTTGAAACTCCGCGGAATAAGGATTTTGTAATTATTTTTTGGAGTATTCAGTCGAACAATAAATTTTGATTGTAAAGTTCAACTTAGTTTTAATTTTCTTTCTCTTATAATAAGCTCTACTCTCTATTGCATATTCAGCTTTTTTAATTCGATTGGGATTACATCTTCTATATATAAATACTGTTATTTATATTAGTTTGAAGTTTACCATTGCGTATATCAGGTAAACGCTACATCCCTTTGATTTCATTAATATATACATATATATATATCATTTTTTTCAGCTTTTTTCTATGATGCAGCGGTGGCGACCAACACACAATGTATACATGTTCATAGAAAAGCTCTTGAATGCGTCCAGAAACCCAACATTATTCTTGAAGGAGATGTAGAATTAGCAAAGAGATACTGTCAGTAAGTATTGCCACTTAATATTTGTATTTGTAATATTAAAGGTGAAAGCTTACCGGCTTAAAAATGTGTGAGATGTTTTGCATGTCAGGAAACTATTATCCAGAGAAAAAAACTTGTGCTTATAGCTGTAGATTTTTATAGTTGAAACTACTTTGCATGTACGAGTAACAAACCTGCATGTGTAGAGACCAATCGATTTTAAAACGATGAAATGCAGATGTGGCAGACCAATTTAGGCAGCTGTGAGAGAAAGTGTTAGTGTTTGAGGAGCAGTTCCTTCTGAAGTTTGGCTCATCATCGTAACCTTATGAGATTTACCTAAATCTTTATTTCTTACAGTATCTACATCATGAAGTTACCCCCAGAAGAGTCCGTGAGGATGACAATATTTAATAAGAGATAATGGAAAGTAAAAAAAAAAAAAAAAAAAAAAAAAAAAAATGAGGGTACCGTAAAAATTTGTATAGAATAGTGTTAATTTTAAAGTAAAGAAAGCAGACTCAAATTTAATTTGAATATGACATACTGAGATTGTGCTCCACTTTCACTGTTGAAAACCTACATGTGAACCCCCTGGTGAGTATCTGAGGAACTAATGCCAACGTCTGACTGAAGCTTATGTGTTTTTTTTTTTGCTATTAATATTTTTAATCTAGTTCATGTTTATTGTGATAACTAGCAGGACCTGTGGAATTTCCCGTGAATGAGAAATATATTTAATCAACAAATATGTTTTGATAAACCTGATAATTTTCTGGATAATGCAAAAACTTAGTTTGCTGGACAGAAAAATCAATAACATTCAGCAAATTTATTATTTAAGTTTATTGACATTTCTATGAAAATAATTTCCATTGTATTTTAAATATAGAACTCCTCCAAATGAGATAAATTAGTAAAGACTAATGAATACTCAGAAAGTAATATTTTCAATATAAAAAATAAAATAAGAGATAATCTTTAATTTACTACTTCAGTCCAGCACCTCTTGGCAGACAATGTTTTTTTATTTTACCCTGTTTCTTTCGAGTGTTCCCTTTTTTACGTTTTGATGACTTTCTTCAGTGAAAAACCACTGCACGTCAAAAGTATTAGTTCCTATCTTGCACCATTACAACAATGATCATATATTATGATATTAAAAAACGCGGCTACATCAAATGGAGATCACTTATATTCTTGTCCAGGCTTGCCGGATTGGCCTTTTTAAAGTGAAATTTCGCAAATTTAGTTTTTTTTTTTTTTTTTTTTTTTTTTTTAACAGTTTGGTCTTCAAAAATTGTATTTGTTTTTTTCAAAGGGCAACATTTGGACTCTGGAAAGAACAAGCAAAATATTATATAGATTAAGTATTTTTAATTTTATATTCTGTATCTGAAGACATACCTAATTTGATGCAATTCTAACGAATAGTTCTAGAACCTATCAATCTGTATAAATAATAGGAATGATCATATTATAGTTGTGATCCTTATGACATTCTTATGTCGAATGCTTCATCACAAATCTGATGGAATTTTACACAATGATGGAACATCTTTGAGGAATTCTATGGAAAATAAAGTCCTGAAAATTAATGCTGCAAACACCACTGATGATCGATGGTAGTAGTTTTGAAAAGCTCCCCCCCTCCCCCAAAAAAAGTTTCCCTGCTTGATTTTTTTTTAGTGTTGCTTTTTAATATGGGGAGAATTCTGGACAAGAACTACATTTTTAATTCGAAAAAAATATCTTTTTTTTTTTTTTTTTTTATTATGTTAACGGAGTTCTAATCAAAAGTTTCTTTGCTTATAGATTTAATTTTTTTTTAAATGTTAGTAATCAAGGGGAATAACTCTCTAGATCTTTGTCAGCTCTCCAAAATCTCATTCACGATTTAACAATAAAAAAATAAGTTTGCCTTTTCTAGCTTAACACTTAAAAAAGTGAATTGCTTTTCATAAGTTTAAAAATTCTAATTAAAATAAGAGGTAAATAAATATTGAAATATTTTAAATATTGGCTTCCTTCAAAGTGGAGGTCGCACTTTTTCATAGCACCGTACTGTAGAAATTATCACCATTTTAAACATAATTTATTAAATTTAAGAAACCCAGAAATTTTTTTTATTTTTAAAAAGAAAAAAATATTATCAAAAAGCAACAGAATTCCAGTTTAAAAATTAAAAATATGAATTAAAATGTAGATATAACTTAGTTATTTTGTTTTTTCAGTGATAATTCATGGCACCAAGCCGTGGACTGCCTCCAGGACCTTATGGACGCATGTGAGGGTGATTACATAGAAGGTCCAAAGCTACGAAAATACATAAATGTTGATAATACAAGAAAAAGTGTGAATTATTTATGTGAGAATCTGGGTGGTAGGTATTTCATTTTAAAAGAAATCATTAATTTCCTTGAAAAGTTTGATTAATTTACTGTATAACATATCTTTGTGAAGCTAACTATATAGGATGTACATCTCTATGAGTGGTTGAGTGGATCAAGTAGCATGTTCCATTATGTGTGTAGATGCAGTAAATTTAATGCTCAGTATTTTGGACTAAAGTTGGCCAACATCTGTTAGAAAGTTCTATTAATGTTGATTTCTGCAGAGGTCTTTCTTAAAAATACGGATTTGTGATTAGATAATCAATTGTTAACTATTCTGCACTTACAGCTTACACTTTTTGGGTCAAATTCGACACAGCTCTTAAAGTTTATTACTTCAAAATCTGACACATTGCTGTCAAAGCTTGCTATTCCAAAATCCGAATCAACTCAATCTTTGAAAATCAGATGTTTTATTCAAATCTCATTTGCATATAAGACAATGAAAAATCTTGTTACTTCACAAAATCGCCAACATAAAATATTTGACTTTCTTTATTCTTTTTGTTAACGACCTGACACTACAATGCCTACTAGACACTATCTTCGAGTGTCAAAGTGTACGTGGGTTTGTCAGAACATCCTGGCATGAGGGTACTTTTCCCTAGAAGTAAACCTTGACAAAATATTCAAAATCACATAGTATTCGCAGCCCAAATAAGATCTCCTTTCCACAGCTAACCCACATTAGCTTTTACAAGGAATAGCACATCTTCTTCAAGTGATATGACCTCAAGTAATAGCACGAAGCTGGATACTCCACCAGACTAGATAAATTCTTGTCCTTGAATCCAGTAAGACCAAGAGACCAAAATGAAAGATATACTACAACGTATGAAAATGGTTAACTGGGGAGAGGAAAATTATGTTCTCAATTTCTTTACTTTCTCAGTGTTTGAGAAATAAAGAACTTTAATGGAACATTCGAATATCTATGTATCTCATATAGATTTCAATGTTAGCCCGAGGCCCCTTGATTTCTGAGAACTTCGACTGAAGTAAAATAAACAGAAAATTAGTTTTTTTTTTTTTTTTTTTTTTTTTTTTTTTTTTTTTAAAGTATTTTTAAGGCATTTAATCAGTCATTTTTATTTTCAAACTTTTGAAAGGAAGATACCATTCCTGTTCTTGAAAGAATTGCTTTAAATATTGATGTAAATCCGACTTTATGAGATGTAAATCTCCAGAGAAATGAAGCATCACATTCCATTGCATGTGCATTAACACAGTCATTTTAATTCTCGACAAAATATTTTAGATTGGAGCAGATTATATATTCTGTTGACAATTGTCATTCTGTAAACAGAACGAATTTGTTTCTCTCATTTTTCTACAAACATTGAATATATCAGTCATGAAATAAATGCACTGAGGTCTATTATCAGTGACAAACTGGTTCCACTACAGGTTTTGAGTTTTAAATAATCAGACCCATCCCACCAGTAATCCAATTGTTTTTCAAAAGAAAAATGCTTTCTCTCAAATGTAATATCGAGCTATGCATGATATAGACATTGCAAATTAAATGTCGTCATAAAAAGTATTATCTGGGATATGAGCACTCAGTATCAGCTAATAAAAACTGTTCTAAAAAATCATATTCTGTATTTAAGAACAAATTTTATCATTGCATTCAATTTTATTTAAATTTTTTTTACTTTTCTATTGAATGTTAATTGAAAGACAATTTATTAAAATTAACCTATTTTTTATTAGCCGTTTTATTTTTATTTTAACCATCTTTTTGAATCGGCCATTTTTCTTTTTTAGTTCCTGTTTAAGCCCCGTTCCCAGCTCTTTTAAGGCCAGTTTTAAACCATTTCGTTTTTTGTTTCTAACAGCTTTTGATCGGCACTCCGGCTGCATCAAAGAGGGTCACAAAGAGATCTCGGTATGCACAGACACTGAAAAGAAACGTTATGACAAACAACAGAATACAAAAGAACTGAATCAAATGGAAAGTGTTTGCCTGTAAGACAATTTCATTTTATAATTATCGAAACTTTTCATTGTAATTTTTTTTTACTATTCATTATGGATTTATTAATGTTTTGAAATTTCTTATTGATTTTGGAAATCAAAGTCTATATTTTGTGATATATGAAAATGATCGTTATTCTATTAAAAAAAATTGATAAGAGTTCATATCAATATGAACATATTATTTTAGACTTTATTAACTAAGTCACCGTTTTTTATGGTTCAGTTGAATGATGAAGAATATTATGAGAAGATTGAAAATGATAAATGAACAAAATTTGATTACTTATTGGGACAGTTTACGCACAGTCAACTAAGCTCCAACCCCTGTCACATCACCACAATGTTGCATCTCTATGCTTGTTTTACAAGTATTAATAGAATATGCTCTGGACTCCTCAAACTTGTACCCCCTTGATGTACATACCCCCACAAACTCATTTAGCAACAAAATCCTGCTCCTTCACTGTAGAGACCCCTAGGTGCCGGAAACCTTTTACTTTAATAGCTTCAGCCCTTGAACTTTTTTTTTTTTTTTTTTTTTTACAAGGGTGTCACCACTTATCAAGGCCCAGAGGCCACTCGAGGATAAGGGTTAATAGGTATACATTAGTCATTGTGATTTTAGCATAGTAAACAGTGGGAATTTTGAAACTTGGATTACTTAGGGGGACGATTCAATTAGAACTTGTTCACATTGGACTTTTTTTTTCTTTTTTTTTTTTTTTTTTTTCATAGGTATCAACTCATTATCAAGGCCAAGAACTGCTAGACTTTGGAATTCCCTTCCTGTTACCTTCTTCCCTGACTGTACTAGTATTGACATGTAGAAGTTTAAATGTAATGTAAACCAGCATCTCTCATCTCCTCTACACATGGTCCCAAAGAGTAGCTCTTTACATCCAAGTGGCAACATGCCTTGTTTAGAGTGAATGTGACTGAAAAAAAAAAAAAAATTGAAGATGTTGATGTTGTAGTCTGTAGATAAGTCTTTAGAAAGAAACTCTCTTCATAGAAACTTTTAGTTGAGAAACAATTGTTAAGAACATGGGTGGGGGAGAAAGTTATTTGTAGTTGTGGTAGAAGATGAGTATTTAACCCATATGCTACCTTGTTTGACGACAATACTGACCCAATGTTCTTTCTGTGTTCTTCTTGTTTGGCTTCTTTTCTGGTTGTGTCATGTTGTGTTGTCTCTCCCATTGGCGGCTTCCGAAGAGGGCATGCATGGTTTTGCAAATATAAAAAATAAAATAAAACACAAAAAACTCTGACGCATTCTGAAAATATGACTTTGTGTGTGACAAAACGTATTGGTATAAAATTTTATGAAACTCTCAAAGTGACAGATGATTATGATCGTAAAAATGTATGAATAAAGCCATTGTGTAAACTTGATTTTGTGTGGTAAATTTATATTTCAAAGTGAAAACAAGTTTGCTTTTGAATTAAAGATCTTCAAATTTTCTTAATTACCTAAAAACTGTCAAAAACAATAATTCAGTTCTGACCAATTTAGGTTGATCCATGTTTTTCTTGACAGTTTTAGGTAAATATGTGAAAAAAAAAATGCTGTAATCGTTTCTTTCACACTATAAAGAACATTTGTAAATCTTATAACGTTTTTTTATATTAGTGTGTGTGATTAAAAAGTTGTACTATTTTTAGATCATTACATAAATTAGACTTCATTTTTTTTATTTTATTTTATTTTATTTTATTTTATCTCTTCTCCAGGAGGTTAAAAACGTTTGTGAAAAGTACTGGATTTGAACTTTGCACATCCAGGTCCCTAGTCCATAACATTAACCCCTAGCCACTGTCAATCCTTGACTCCCTCCTCTCACTCACACTAGATGCACTGGGTTTATTTCCATTTGATCCCAGGCTATTCTGATATGTACTTAATGCAACCCTTGCCAAAATTCATATTAGTTAACATAATTTCTACTTACTGATGTAAAGTCCCAATATAGAACACTGCATTTGAATCTGACACATTCGGGTTCCTAGTCCATCTTGCTAACCGCTTAGCCACTGTCAACTTTGTATTTTTTATGATAAATCTTCAATTGACTTCTTATAAAATAATCTTTTCTTTTTTTTTCTTTTTTTTCTTTTCTTTTTTTTAAATTTATTTCCAGATTTACAAAAATTGCATTTGAGTGCTTAGAGCGGGTCTTAGAGCACAGATGTGGTCCAGAAGCAAACAATTTTCTTTTCAACGTCATGACTGGTCTTGTGCCAACTGAGTGCCAGGAAATGAGAAGTGCTGCCTCTACCATCAGACATTATCATCATCTCTCATCACAATGGACAATCATTATTCTTGCTTCCCTGGCTAGTGTGCTTCTCTCTGTTGCAGGGCAGTCATGATGACAATTAGATCCAACATGATGATAACACGTCATTGTCTTTTAATATACAATGAATAAAGTATCCTAACAGCTAACGTATACATACTCACCTCTGCCGTCATTGCCACCTTTAGGATTTTTCCATTCTCTTATTTCTTATGAAGCAGTATATAAAAAAATATAACTTAAAATTTGAATAGTTTTCAAATTCAATTCTCCCCACTTCTCTCTTCCTTCTCCTTTCCCTCTGAGGTGTATGATTAGCTTAATGGATACTGTTCCAGACTATGCAATCAGTTACGCAAAGTTCAACTTGGATCAGATCTAATACTGTTGGGAATAGAATGATCCAGCATCCAACCCACCTCCACACACAAACATGTGAGTTATGGTTAAAAATATGTTAAAATGGTGTTAAATAAATCCTCTACAATGACTTCTTTTTTTAATAAGGTTGTTTCAGCATTAAAATAAGACTTGAAAAAGTTTGAGTTACTATTAAACACACAAACCAAGTTTTTGTTCATTTTCCCTTTTTTCTTTTTTCTTTCTCTCTCTCTCTCTTTTGTCGTCCATTTTACTTTCATTCCCTGCTTCTCTCTTTCTCTCCACTTTCATCATTCCTTTCATTTCCCCATTTTATATACTTTTATTTTCTTTTACCTCCTTTCTCCTAACCCACCATATTTATTTTTATTACAAAAAAGGGGGTTTCTAGCCAATATTATTGTATTATAAATCCATTCCATGTCTCCTACATCTTGCTTAACAATGTTTTCTGTCCTTAAACTAAAAGTGAGTAAAGATCAACATCACATATGCATAACATAAAAAATATTACCTTTTAAATCTAAAAAAACAAATAGTATATTCTTTATCGCTGACTTGATCAATAGAAATCAGAAATCCAACATGACTTACTATTCAAAAATCTAATGTTTTATCATAATTTCCTACATAATTTTTTTTTCTTTATTAAATTTTATTAATTCCAATAAAATTTTTGATATTCAGTCAATTGAAATATATAAAAGCAATTTTAAATGATCTGGCTATAATCTGTCATGACTTGTTTTGAATAGATATATTTTTATTTAATATAAATTGATTATTTGTACAACATATCTTGCTACAAAAAAATGTGACAATTTTTCATTTTACTGCAGCAAAAAAAAAAAAAAAAATAGCCAAGTCAAAGAGTTAAAATAAAACTTACTTTTTTTTCTGAAACTTGCTTTGTTTTTTATTGTAGCATATTCTGCACACCATATAAGTTTGTACAAATAGATAATTTATACTAAATAAATTCAACTTTTTATATATAAACACTGACATTCATACGATTGTTCATCCAACCTCTACGAACAGACCTGCAGATATTAGATATTTATCATTTAGTATTTTTAGAAAACCTGACCAAGTGCTCAACTTACATTATAAAAGCACAGTTTATTATTTTTATAGTTCCTTGCTAACATTAATTTTCTATCAATAAGAGTTATCCCCCTTATTTTTTCTTATTTGTAATAAGAGTTATCTCTTCCTTGTTAATTAGATTTGTCAGCTGAATAGACGACGAAGGTAAGGCATCATGACTATTTAATTTGTCGAGAAAGTTCTTTCACGTTTTTAATTAAAATTGAAAGCATTTTTTTTTTAACCATGATATTTATTTATGCATGCATAAGTGATGTTTGTATTCAACTGATAATTTATTAACCTCTTTTCAATTTAATTTTAGTGAAATTTAAAATCACAAAAATTAATTAAATAAAAACGCCATTTTTTTTTTTTTCGTGATGAAAATCAGATTTGTATTTTTTTTTTTTAAATTAAATTTTCATCTCAAAATAATAATAATAAAAAAAAATGAGGATTTGTTTTCGAAGTAATTTTTTTTTTAATCTTGAAATATTTTTGGCGCATATTCAGAATTGCATTGATGGCGGCAATTAAAAGTAAAGAAAATACAGAAAAGTTTGTATGAGGTACGTCAGTCACAGAACGCAGATGACATATTCCAAAAATCACGTAATTTGATTAAGTAGATATTTTATTTTTATTTATTTATTACTTAAAAAAATTTAAATTTTACAACTTTTTCAATCCGATGAAATAAGGGGGAGATAACTCAATTCGAAGTGTCTAGGTTAAACTCAAACTGCTTTGTTCAATACCGTTTCGTAGTAAAATCTTTAAAAATCGTAAATTTTGATTTTCTTAGTTAAAAAAAACAACTACCTGATCAATTTACGTAATTTTTGGAATATGATATTTTCGAGTACGTACATCATACAAACTTTTTTTTTTTTTTGATAAGTGTAATTTTGAATAAATACCATACTTTATTTGTTTATCCATTAATTAAACATTAAAAAAAAAAAAAAAAAAAAAATCTGAATTCCTCTGGTTTAATAATAACTCCGACATCTTGCCCCCCCCCAAAAAAAATAGAAAAAGAAAAATTATTTTAAAAATTGAATTTAAAAAAAAAAATCTCCAAAACGAACCAAAATAAACAGACATACTTAGAAATATTTTCTTATATTTTTGAAAAATAATTTAAACATTTTTTAATGTTTTAGTTATCTCCACATCAAGAAGAAAAATCTTTAAAGTTAATTTGTCTGAATTTTTCAAATGAAGAATTAAAATGTAAGGTAATTATACAGAATACAGACCGTACTGAAATATTTAGAAATTCATTCTTAACATGGAGAGGGAGGAGAGTCG
This sequence comes from Euprymna scolopes, assembly GCF_053919585.1. Taxonomy (NCBI): domain Eukaryota; kingdom Metazoa; phylum Mollusca; class Cephalopoda; order Sepiida; family Sepiolidae; genus Euprymna; species Euprymna scolopes. The sequence continues at coordinate 9,513,323 of NC_136487.1, read as the reverse complement.
AACTATTTGTACTTTCATCTAACAATTTAATGAACGATATCATAAAATTGAATTTAACTTGAAAATCCCATCTTTAAAAAAAAAAAAAAAAAAAATGGTTCATATTCTACATAAGTAGCCAAATAAATAATTACACTCCATTTGAAAAATTCAGATAAAAAATAAACTTAAGAATTTTTTCTTTGTCTGCAGTTATTGTCCTCAATGTTGATATTTATATATTTCCTACATTTTGGCTGATGTGTTCTCCAGCCTTCTTCAGGTGTCTGATTCATTCGTTCTGATGTCTTTTTTAATATGATTGTAGCTACTTATTTGCGTCTTCTATATGCTGTATTCTACGCACTTAAATCCAAGATGTCTGCCTTAAAAAACAAACAAACAAAATAAAACAAGCAAATATTCATGATATTTCCATGACTAATAAAAGATGGTACATGCTTAAAATTTTCAGTTCAAGGAATTGGAGGGACATGTTCTTTCGATCCTAAGTACCACTTAGACTCACCCAAAGAATATGCTTGTCAACTCTGGTTGAATATTCTGACCTGAAAATAAATTCTTTATGTTGACTCCAGATGTGCATAATGCTAGAGAGTCGCCACATGCTTGAGAACAAAATTTTACTACTTATCTTGATCATGGGCCAGTCTTTTGGCTGTCAGGAGCAAAATAACATAAATTCTAATCATGTGTAGTGTTTTTTGTTTGTTTTTTAATAACATCTTTATATAATTTTTTTTTTTTACATGGATGAAGTCTGGTAGCCTGGAAACATGTCTAAACCACATCATTGTTTGTTTTTTAAACATTTCTTATGCATCTGTTAATATTAAGCTTTTTTTCTCTTGATGTCAAAACCATTTATTTTGAAACACTGGTCAAGTTTGTCCAGTTTGGGCCACGCTTTTAATTTTACATTTTAGCTTTCGTGAGAACTGGTTGAATAAAAGTTACTTAACAGTTAACAGAACATTGTATATGTAAACTTAATGATAAATTTCATAATTGTATCGAGAATCATTTCGTTTACAGAATTATTTACCTCCCACTTGAAATTAAGGTGGAATTTGAATGTCTATATTCAAACTTGTAGCTTTGTTTTGTGTCTAAATGTATTTCGACTTGATCAATAGAACAAACTAAAAGACTCACCCAACATTATTTGGTTATGTGTATTCAAGCTCCCAGCCCTAAACCTGATATTACTATTTTCATAATGTTTTGCAATTTTAAAAAATTTTCTTTTTTCATTTTATGTCATCCTCTTAGTCTCCTCCTTTTACGCTTCTGCTATTCCTTCCATTCCCATCACTTTCCCTGTCCTTCTATTCTCATCCCCCCCACCGCCGTCCCTCTATTCCCATCACTTCCTCCTCCGTCCCTCTATTCCTATCATTTCCCCATTGATCTATACCAATGTTTTTCTCTTTTTCCAACAGTTTAAAATACGAATTGTCCAGATAACCGACCAAAACAAGATTGGTAGAGTTTTAGTATTATAGAGTTGTATTTTTTGGCCAAAAATCTAGTTAAAATATAAATACCAACGGGGGATGGGGGCAATGTTTCCTTCACTTGCAATTTCTACCAATTTATTTTTCGCTTTTAAGAAAATACTTCTAAGAGTTTGTTTTGATTTGGGGATTTTATTCCAAAACTGTTCATTCCAATTTTTTATTTTCTTTCTCACAAAATCTAATTTTGTCTAATTTATTTTCTTTTTATGTAAAAAAAAAAAAAAAAAAAATGCCTGCTTCAGTCAATTTCTCTGCTTATTATTTCGTATTTTAATGACTGATCACGTAAATTAAATCTTTTTTTTTTTTTTTTTTTTTTCAAATGACATGCAATAAAAAGCTAATATTTTTTGTTTTGTTTATTTAAAAAAATGCAAGAATTGTCAAATTTTGTGAATATTGTTATTTTTTATTTATTGTTTGTTACTTATTCTCATGAACAAAAATCAGTTTCAAACTTTGTTTCCTCAGAGGTCATCCTCGTATTTAAATGTCAAATTTTACTAGTTTATTATTTTTTTTCTTTGTAAAAGTAATGTGAAGTGGAAATAAATATTCATAAACATATCCTTTTGTTTCTTTCTTCAGTATTGCTGGCATGTATACTTACATTTTACTTTATTGTGCTTCTAACAATGTTTTACACGCAATTCTATGTCAGACATTCCTGATTTCCATGCCTAGTGTGAGAAATTACCAACTGAGCATGTTTGGTGGAATCCCTCCAGGACCTTGATATATTGATGGCTTGTGATTCATAGCTCCGAAAAAAAAAAAAAAAGTTTATCAACCAAGTTCCAACCTTTGTCCCATTGTCACAATCTTGCATCCCTGTTTTACAAGTACTTTAATGAAGTGTACTTTGACTAACTCAAAACACTTGTGCCTCCTAAACATAATTATACCTGATTAACTTACCAAGCAACAAAATCCCACTCCTTCATTCTAGAGGTTCCTAGATGCTGGAAAACCTTCAAATTTAATAGTTTCGTTCATAGAACTGTTGAAATTAAAACATTGCAAACAGTAAGGCAACTGGCCCTGACAGCATTCCTCTTATAGTGCTGAAAAAGCTTCAACCAGAACTTTCTCCCATACTTATGAAGTTGTTTAAGCGTTGTCTTAAGGAGAATTGCTTCCCAATACCCTGGAAAACTTCAACAGTATGTCGTGCATTTAAAAATTCAAGTGATCAGTCATCTCTCTCTCAATACAGACCAATAAGCCTCCTGTGTGTCATGAGTAAGTTGCAGGAATCTGTTAAACAGAAAAGTAGTTAACCACCTCAGCAAAAATAACCTCCTCCGTGACATGCAATATGGTTTCTGTTCTATTAGATTTACAGCAGATATGCTAACAGTTATATGTCATAGGATTAGCGAATCTCTCGACAGAGACTTCCTTTCTAGGGCTATTGCTCTTGACATATCAAAGGCTTTTGATAGGGTATGGCATAAAGGTCTACTCCACAAAATCTCCAGCTACAGTATAACTGGAAATGTCTTCTCAATTATTGAATCATTTCTCTCTGATGGGTTCATAAAAGTAGTGGTTGATGGACAGAAATCAGAAGCTCACAGTATTAATGCTGGAATTCTTCAGAGGTCCATCCTGGGCCCAACTCTCTTCCTGATTTACATCAGTGATCTCCCAAATCACATCCTAAGATCATTCATAGACATTTATGCTGATGACACTACCATCTAGGACAACACTTCAAAGGTCATAAACAACCAAGTTCTTTCTGATTCTCTCTCCTCTGATCTTGATCACATGGTGCAATGGGGAAAGAGGTGGTTGGTTAATTTTAATGCATTTAAAACCAAGCTTCTATCTTTCCATCATCAATGCTCTGATCTCCATCTGTCAATTGAAATGAATAGCTCTTGTCTTGGGGAGGCTCGATGTTTCGATAAGTTTCTAGGTCTGACCTTTTACTCCTAATCTGAGACGGAACACTTACATCAAATCTGTTGCCGAGGCTGCTAGAAAGTGGCGGCATCGTTCTACCAATCCAGTAAATATCTCACTGCTAATGCAATTCTCTACCTGTATGAGCCAAGTACGTCCAAGCATGAAGTACTGTTGCCACATCTGGGAAGGAGCTTCTAGAAGAACCTTATCCTTAACAGTTCAAAATAGACTTTGTAGCCTAGTGGGGGATTCCTGTTGAGACACTTGTAGTCTGTCTAAACTGTACGAACGAACTGACTAAACCAAGATGGCCGACTCCTATTTATATCACCACAAGCAAGGGAGGTAACCAATGTCTACATTAACATTGCTGCTGTCCTCAAGTGAATAATTTATTTCTGATTTAACAAGTCCCTTAGAAGCTCAGACGAAGCTCCTGCCTTGGTCAAACAATCAGAGACCTGATCACAACCCTTGATCCATTCTATCTGTATCTCCCCTCTACTCTTCATTTCCTTCAGCCTTGCTACATCTATTCTCAATCGTCGATCGCTTACCAGATTGTTGGAATTCAATGTCTCCACAAGTGATGCATTATCTGTCTTGCAGAGAACGTCTGGCAATTTAGATAACTGAAATACCTCTTGTATCATAACCGCAGTCAAAACACCAGCATCAGCTCCCTCATTCAGAGCAAGAGTCTCTGAGGCCAATGGGCTCTTTGTCACTCTGTCCAATTTCTTTGACGCCCAACACATGGGGGCCATTTTGTCAGTACTTCCTCCAATAAAGACAACAAAACCACCCTGTGAAGATCCATCTTCCAGACTGGCATAAGAGGCATCAGTATAACACAAAATGTGTAAATCTGAGGGCTTTCCCAATTTTGGAAATGTTATAGAACCCTTCTTGGATTTCAATTTTGATAAGGCTTTATTCGCCTCAAATAAGGCTTTTACTTTGGGATGCTTTCCAGTGTTGCTCATTTTACACACATCAAAAGCTATATCAGGGCGTGTTTGAGTTGAAACCCACATCATCTGACGTGCAAGTCTCTTCAACTCATGCTTTTCTTCTTCATTCAGTTCATCATTTTTCCTCAGTATCCTCCCTTTGCTTATTTCTATTGGAGATATGGAAGATACATATAGATCTTGTTCTACAGTGATCCCATTTTCCTGTTGATTAACATTCAGTCCAACATATTTGAATGTTCCACTTTCATGAGATCCCACCTTAAATTTTTCTTTCAATATTGTAATCACATCTCTTTCAAACTCTGTGTTTCCACAGAAAACAAAATCATCCACGTGCATAGCAAGAATTCCAGTCAAATTTCCTTTAATATCATGCCACAAAAACAATGCATTATCATAAGCACTTGCTACTCCTTTTAATTCAATCAAAGCCTGAGTAACTCTCTTGTACCATGCCCGTGGAGCATCATTCAATCCATAGATGCATCTTTTTAATTTCCACACTTGAGATTTAGGACAAACATCAGATGGTGGCCTCAGGTACACATCTCTCTCTAAAATACCACCTTGCAAAAAGGCTGAGGTAAAATCTATGGTCTGCAGCATCCAATTCTTTATTGATGCGGTTAGCATGACCATTCGCATAGCTTCATGGCTACATGTTGGGGAGTCCGTTTTCAGATTACTATTTTCTTCATAGCCTCGTGCTACAAGGCGAGCTTTCATTGTTTTCTGATTATCCTTGAATTTTTCAGTAATCACCCATCTTGTGGATATTGTTTTTTGACCTGTGTATGGCACACATTCAAATACTTCATAGGTGTTCATGTTTTTTATTTCTTTATGCTTGGCATCCATTACAGCTTTCGACTGCTCTTGTTCAGCGGTGAGCAGGACTACATTTTCCTGTTCAGTATATTGGGGCACTTCTCTCCAATGATCAATATGATTCCAGTTGATACAAACTTGATCCTCGTTTTCATCCTCAGGTTCTATATTGATCCAATGACTATATTTGCCAGTTGATTTAGGCTGTACTGACATAACCTTTCCTTTCTTCCACTCCTCACTTCCATTTATTTTATAAGTTATGGTCTTATTTCGGCCAGGTTTTTCAGTCTTATCTCTTAAACTGGTAGAACTATCAACAACTTCTTCTCTGTCTATATCTTCACTTTCTACCACTTGATTCAGCAACTCCTCCTCCTCAACTGAAAGGTATTCATTCTTCCCTTCTGTAGTGTTTCCCAGCATTTCAGCTTTTTTTGTTCTTTTTTCGTTGTTTTTATTCACTTTCATCAATTGGCACGGATGCATCCTATAAAATGCTCCGCCATGTCTGATTAAGACAAACTGGCCTTCTCTGCCTAACACTTTTGCTGGACCACGCCATCCTTTAAAACCCTGCCTCCGATAATAGATTTGGTCTCCGGTAGCATAATCTTCATCAGCATAAGTTCTGACATTAGACCTGAGAGCTCTCCTAATTCTCTCACTGGACTCAGCTTCCAAAAAGTTTCTCCTTGCACTATGGAGAGCATTTAAATTTTTTCTCACCATGTCACTTGTAGTAGAGGACTCCATAGCAGGTAACTGGTCTGTCAGAATTGAGGGTGTATTTACATTGAAACCGAATACAAGTTCATTTGGACTGTGTCGAGAGTAATTGAGGAGGGCATTTTTTGCACAAATAGCCCATGCCAAGGCAATTTCAGGTTCACACTTCTCATCGTCAATTGTTTTTTTCATTGCCTCAGCAACTATCAAATTATGACGTTCTACAGTACCGTTGCTGAATGGACTTTCTGCGGCAGTAGTACAGGTCTCTATGTTGAGTTTTTCATTCATCTGTCTATAGTGTTCGTTGTTGAATTCACCCCCATTATCACTCAGAAAACGAACAGGAGATCCGAAATAGGTAATCCACATCATAAAGATGTTTTTGATGATCTCCTCCTTCTTCTTTGTTTTGATCAATGTTGCCGCTGAATACCTGGTAGCGGCATCAATGAGATGTAGTATCCACACCTCATTGTGGATGAACTCTTTCAAATCCATGCAAACTGTGTGATTAAATCTATTGCCAAGAGGCAATCCCACAACCGGTCGCAGTGGAGCTTTTTTAAATCTAAGGCAAATTTGACAGTTTTCACAAACCTCCTCAATCGCCTTTATAAATTCCTTGTCATTGAATTTGCCACTTTTTTTAACCAAGGAAACAAGTTTTTCCTTCGAGGCATGAGCAAACTTTCGATGAAGTTTTTCTGCTTTTTTTTTTTTTTTTCTGTGAAAGAACACTGACCAAAATTCTGAACATGTAATACAATGTTCTTAGTACCACTATGATCCAACAACTTATTTGTTAAGGGGAGACAATAGTGCCCTGAAGTTGTGGTCTTTAGTTCAATACATTTATCAAAAATCCAGCACATATCTTTCCGGAAATCTAGCACTATTCCTGCTGTCTTCATTGATTTGTGACTTAATAGAAGAGGCAAGTCGTTTTTCACAATATCTGCTTCGATATAAACTCTTATACCTCCGAGTGTAACCGGAAATTTAGCAACTTTAATTGCTGTGACAGCCACTCCATCACCAAAACAAAAACTCCGGTCTGAGTTCGTATACTTCACTAGTTGCAGGTCACTTTCATTTAAAGTATCTAAATAAACATCAAGCCACACTTCGCCAGCCAGTGTGCGAGTACAAGCAGAATCCAAGACTGCCATTCCAAATGTTTCCTTTACAAGATTTGAGATTTTTTCATTTGTACTGTTCAAATAAATATTTTCTTGAATGAACAACGTAATGTGTATCTGTTCTGTCGCTTCCGTAAACCTGGGCGTATTTCTAGGACACTCTCTAATTAGATGGTTCGGAGACTGACATTTGTAACACAACAACACGTTTCCACTTCGGTCACATGGATTAGATTGTCCTCGACGAAAACGCCTTTTGTTGTTACCCGGTTTAGAATAATTATAGTTGACGATTTCGGGCTCTGATTTCACTGCCGGTACATTTTCATCACGATAAATGTCACCAAATACTTTCTTTATCGATTCCTTCATGTTTTGATACGTCAAAACAGAACACGTTGTCCGCGCTAATTTTTCGTTCTCTTCCGATATGTTAACCGCGTTCAAAACAAGAAAAGCTTGCACTCCTTCCGGTAGAGTAATGTAGAATTTTTTTAATCTTTGGTACAAAAACTCATAACGAACAAGAAAGTCATTTATACTGGTACCTGACGGTCTTTTATAAGTGTAAAATTCCTTAAAAGTCATGTAAGCGCGCGTGTGTTCATCCTTTAAATATATGTCATCCAGTTTCTTTATTAAGATCTTCAAGCCATCTCGTCCGCCGATGTCACTTGTTGGCAATTCACGGACACATTCTCTAATATTCGGTGGTAGCGTCAAAAACACTGCTGGCCCTTTTTTTTCCTCAGAAAGATCCGTGAACAACGACCACATTTCAACGTCTTGTTTCCAGTTCTCGTAAACATCCTCCCCCTCCAACAATGGAGGTTGTTTGTTCGAAGTTGCCATATCCGATATCCGATCTGTCTAGTGCTACAGACAAGCTGTACAAAAAAAAAAAAAAATTTTTTTTTTTTTTTTTTTTTTTTTTTTTCGTTTTGTCGCACACAGAGGGATATCTCTGCTACCATTTGTTGAGACACTTGTAGTCTGTCTAAACTGTACGAACGAACTGACTAAACCAAGATGGCCGACTCCTATTTATATCACCACAAGCAAGGGATGTAACCATGTAACTGAAGCAAGGGAGGTAACCAATGTCTACATTAACAATTCCCTTTTCTGGTTGGTGGTTGTTGCAAACTTATCACAGCTTGCTGTTGCTTGCAGAAATTTGGAGAAGCCAATAGATGTGTACAGTAAAAAATATTTTTTGCAAAATTCCCGTTGCGTCCCCAGGGGCTCAAGAGATCAAGAATGCCCCAAAATGGCCAAAAATGACACGTTTTGCACCATAACTTTTGATCCGTCCATTAGATTTTTCTGAAACTTGGCCAAAATATGGAGCCCATTGTTCTTAATATAAATCTAGTATGGGTGACCCTGGCAAAATTCTGGTTCGCGACCCCGGGGACTTTCAGTGCTAAAAACGCCCTGTTTTGTGGCTCTTTTTTTCATATTTCTCAACAAAAACTTGATATGTCTGACTATATAGTGGTTTTTCATGGTGGTCAACTCAGATATACATGTGTTAAGGCCTGAAACAGCACCAGTATCCATTTACACTAGGATTTGGCGTATTCAGAGGCTCAAAATAGGTAAAAAATGTGCCAAAATAGTCAAAAATGACACTTTTTGCCCCATAGTGTTTGATCCATCCATTAGATTTTCCTGAAACTTGGCTAAAATGTTGAGGCCATTGTTCTTAATATTAATTCAGTATGGATAACCCTGGCAAAATTCTGGTTTGCAGCCCTCTGGGACTTTTAGGGCTAAAAACATACCTTTTTGAGCTTTTTTTTTTTTTTTTTTTTTTTCATATTACTCAAAAACTTGATATTTATGTCTATATAGTGGTTTTCTGTAGTGCTGACCTCTGTCCCATTGACGAAATGTAGCATCACTCTGCCTGTTCTACAAGTACTTTAACGGCGAATGCTCTGACAAACTGCAAGCACTTGTACCCCCTCGACGTAAATACCCCCGACAAGCAGCAAAATCCCACCCCTTCACAGTAGAGATCCCTAGATGTAAGAGAGCTTTCTACTCCAGTAGTTTCTTTCCCAGAACCAGTAGACTTTGGAATTCCCTTCCGAGTTCCTGCTTCCCCAACTGTACTGACATGCAGAAGTTCAAGTGTAACGTGAACCGACATCCTGCTGCCAAACTTCCCACAAAGTACCCCTGTAGCTTATGTCCCTGATAGTAGCCCCCTACATCAAAGTGGCAATGTGCCTTGTTTGTGATGAAAATGTAATGAAAAATAAATAAAAAAATATACATGTCTTAAGGCATGAAACTGCACTGTTTGTCCATTTTCACTGGGATTCAGCATTCTCAGGAGCTCAAAAGGGCTCACAAATTCTCCAAAATTTCAAAAATGACACTTTTTACCCCATAGCTCTTGCCCAATCCGTTAGATTTTTCTGAAACTTGGCGAAAATGTAAAGGCAACGTTGGCCTTTCACACTTCTCACATTCATCATTTCTTCACTATTTTTTGTGGCGTCATCTCTCATGCAGCACCAGAGGACCAATCACGCATGGCTTGTTTCAATGGTAACAATAAGTGAATAATTGGATGCAGCATCACTTTAGGTTATATTAGGTGTGGTTATTTGTGTGGGTGGCGAATGTGTGTTCATAAACTCTGAGCTTGGCATAGTACAGCCGTCTTTTTTTTTTTTTTTTTTTTCCTATAAAAACCATTCCACTTGGCACAACTTTTTAAAAATCTATATAATTAGAAAACTCAAATCGGCTTGCTTACTCGCTTTGGTGTTTAAACCGTCTTTCCATTTCCAGTTTAAGAGTCTGGTTTAGAATCTCCGGTTTTGTGCAAAAACTTGATACATACAGACGATATAAGCAAGATTTATTACTTAACAAATAACGATAAGATAAAAAAGGTACTTTTGCATTTAACGACCCGTGCTGAAATAATAACATTATTATTTAGAAACCTATTATTTAACATGGGGAGGGGGTGTTTTGTAACTATTCTGTACCTTCACCTAACAATTTACTAAAAAAAGATATCGCCAAACTTGAATTTAACTTGAAAATACTATTTAAAAATTGCGCAGGGTGTTAAATGCCAAAACACCTTTTAAAAAGTCGTAAATAAATATATAAAAAATAATGACAGGAGCTGACCGAACTTTTCCCCAAGTAAAAAGTTACAAAAAAAAAAGTAAATATAATAATAATGGTGGGAGGGAGGGGGTCTGAAGGAGCCAACGTCAAATCGGGGTTGTGAAGTAGTTCTGAAAATGGAGGATCGATTTACTAAAATGTTGTATGTGAAACTGAATCCCCTTCCAAATCTTTAAAAAATAATTTGGGTTTTTTATACAACCTAACCCAGTGAATTTTACCTCCTAAAAAGAAATAAAAATCTACTTTTTTTTTAATTTTTTTTTTTAAAGAATTTAACATTTTAGCATAGATCACTTTCCTATAAAAATTTAATGAAAAATGAGACTCCACTTCTTGGTGACATAGCGAGACATGAAACCTCTATTTTGTACAGAACATTCATCCTTTGGAAACTGTTCAGAGGCATGCAAGTACCTGCTATTAGACACCTGCCACACTCTTGCTACCTTGGGCTTTGATTCATTGAAGCTCTGATGTTTTGCAACTGATTTGGTCCACAAAATTATTAACCATTTCACCAACAGCATCCCTCGGCACTACAGCACAATTCCCATGACTTCTGGAAGTCATGGGAATTTCCACAATACTCAGAATAGATATAGCACTCTCCCTCGATACTAGCGCACAAATACATGTATTTGGTGACTTCAATGTCCACCACAGTAACTGGCTAGGATTCTCAAATCACACAGACGTAGCTGGTAGCGCCACATATAGCTTCTCTATATCTCATTCCCTATCTCAGATGGTTACATTTCCGACACGTTTCCCAGACCAGCACGATCAACATGCCTCACTTCTAGATCTCTTTCTGACAACAGTTCCCAATGACTGTACAACAAATGCCCATAGCCCACTCGGGAATGCTGATCACGCTGTGATAATGGTAGAAATCAGCCTAAATTCTCGCCCTAAAACTGAAGACCCACTACTCAAAACAACGAGGTATTACAAAAAGGCTGATTGGGAAGCCATCAGGGAGCTCATCAGAGATGCCCCATGGCAAAATATCTTTACTCTTCCAGCGGAACAGTGTGCAAATGAGACAACTGAATGGTTCAAAACTGCTATTGAAGCACATGTTCCCGCACGGAAATACTATAGCAAGCCCCACTCCCCCCAATGGTTTACTTCTGCTTGTGCAGCTGCCATTTGTCAAAGGCAGCATGCGTTCCGCAGATTCAATCGACATAAGTCCAGCTCAAATAAACAGAAGTTTATAGAAGCTAGAAATAATTGTAAGAGAGTGATAGACACAGCTAAGTCAGATTACTCTGAAACCACCAGAAAGCGCATCGAAGCACAGAAATTAGGAACCCGGGATTTTTGGAAAATCTACAACAGCGTAGTTAATAATGGACAGTCAATTATTCCCCCACTAACAAACAATCATGAGGTTGCTTGCACGGCAACTGACAAGGCTAATCTGCTTGCCAGTCGGTTTGCCTCAAACTCCACACTGAACTCGGTACACCACTCACTCCCTGATTTTCCTCTGCGAACAGACGCCACACTTGACGACTTGAAAATCACCCCTTCTCAGGTACATGCTATTATAAAAAACCTAGACACCTCTAAAGCATGTGGACCAGATCTCATCCCGGCTGTGCTATTAAAAAAATGCTCTGCCGAGGTTGCTCCAGTTCTGTCCAAACTTTACAATAAATGCCTTAACGAATCTTATTTTCCCGACTGCTGGAAAACCGCCTCTGTGGTACCAGTCTTCAAGAATTCTGGTGAAAGAACTGACCCACTAAATTATCGCCCCATTAGCCTCCTCCCGCTTTTCGCCAAAATATTTGAGTCCTTAGTTAATAAAGCCCTAGTCCAGCACCTAACAGCTGCTAAACTCTTGACTGACAAACAATATGGATTCAGGCAAGCCCGTTCAACAGCAGATATCTTAACTGTAGTTTCTGAACGTATATACCGTTCATTGGATAAAACAGGGGAGGGTAGAGCGGTGGCCCTTGATATATCTAAGGCTTTTGACAGGGTATGGCACGATGGTCTTCTAAGGAAAATTAGATCATATGGAATCACTGGAAGAATTCATAACGTAATTAAATCCTTCTTAAGTAATAGAAAAATCAAAGTTGTCCTCGACGGACGTACATCCAAACAATATGACATAAATGCGGGAGTGCCTCAGGGGTCTATCCTTGGACCTCTATTGTTCCTGATATTCATAAACGACCTCCCTGATAATATTGTTTCGGAGATGGGTATATTTGCCGATGACACCACTCTCTATAACAGATATGAGGGGAAAACAAATGAACACATATCCAAGAAAATGGCAGACACACCAGAGGATGACCTCCAATCCGTAGTGGAATGGGGACAAAAATGGTTGGTCTCATTCAATGCTGCTAAGACTAAGCTTGTTTCCTTCAATAACTACAAGAAACCTTCTCTACCACCAATAGCAATGGCCAAGAACACATTGCCTGAAAGTACTTCTTTTAAACTCCTCGGCCTAACGTTTACAGGGAATATGAACTGGAATAGATACATTGAGAGCATTGCCAAGGCTGCTGCAAGGAAGGTTGGCTCCCTCTACCGTGCTAGAAAACTACTTACGCCTGCCAGTATCCTATACCTCTATAAGGCAACCATTCGCCCATGTATGGAGTACTGTTGTCACATCTGGGCTGGTGCATCTGCTGCTTGTCTCTCGCTCCTGGACAGGGTTCAAAAAAGAGTCGCAAACCTGATAGGTCCTGAACTGTCATCTGGGCTTCAACCTCTGTCCCATCGACGAGATGTTGCATCCCTCTGCCTGTTCTACAAATACTTTAATGGTGAATGCTCTGACGAACTGCAAACACTTGTACCTCCCCGACGTAACTACCCCCGACAAACCCGACAAGCTACTAAGTCTCATCCCTTTACAGTGGAGATCCCTAGGTGCAAGAAAGCCTTTTACTCCAATAGTTTCTTCCCCAGAACTGCGGGTCTTTGGAACTCCCTTCCGGGATTCTGCTTTCCCAACTGCAATGATATGCAGAAGTTCAAGTGTAATGTTAACAAACATCTTTCTACTCTTCTCCCTTCATAATGACCCCGCTAATTAATTCCCTAATAGTAGCCCCCTGCTTCAAAGTGGCACTGTGCCTTGTTTGGGGTGAAAATTGAATAAAAAAAAAAAAAAAAAAAAAGAATTGCTGAACCATGGAACAATCTGTCTGCATTAGTTGTTGCTATGATACGGCATCCTTTAAAACTGTCATGTTTTCCCGAAATTCACCAAAACTACACGTGATGCATCCCCTCTATACCCATACAGACGTGTACATCATGACTCATACACAATTATCCTGACAATTGTACACTTCTCTATGCGCCAAGAAAGTCCAAAGCACACAGTATTTATGCCAGTGTGCCTCAGAGATTCATTCTTCCTGATCTTCAAATCTTAATCTGAGATCAAACAGCACATTTATGGCAACATTTTGAAAAACATTGATCAAGATTTTTCTGACTCGAAACATGTGATGTGATGGTGAAAATATGGCTTGTTACTTTTAACGCCTCTAAAATCACGTTTCTCTCTTTTCACCACTAATGCTTGGATCCTCACTTCTCCCCAGTCGAAATGAATGGCTTTTTCCTCAAGGAATTTCCTTCCTTAATCTTCTAGAACTAACTTTCACCCCAGACCTAAAATGGAAGACTTACATGAAATGTTATAGTTTCTGGGTAAATGGTTGGATGATTCTGCTGTACTAGAAAGTAGATACAGAAGAGCTACATTCATCCTAATCTGGAGTACTGCTGGCGTATCCACTCAGAATATACTTTCTTGTCATGACGGAGTACAAAACCTACTTTGCAATCTCATGTACGATGATCTCTTCTCATCCCTACATGCTTCTTTCACACATACAAGATGTTGCTAACCTCTCTTTACGGTATTATGCTCATGATAGATGCTTGTCTGAGTTCCAATCCTTGGTCCCCTCTGTAAAACATTCACATTCAGAAATCATTTATCTCCAAGCACAGCAGAAGAACTTTCCCCTCTCTCTCTCTCTACCAAAAATCAAAAAACTTCCATGAACAAATTTTCTTTCCTAGAACATCCATCTGTGGGAGAAAATTTGACGAATCTGATTTCCCAACTGACTAAAGTATAGTCATCTTCAAGTCTAATGTAAATAAACACTTGCTGATCCATCTTGAATGATGAAATCCTTTTAAGTAATCTTCTGTTCGTTCCACCCATTTTTCAAATCATCTTGCGATGGTGATCATTGTTCACGCAACAATACTCTTAACCTTACATGGCACCCAGGCCTTGATAAGCAATAATCCATCAATACACAAAAAAATTCATTTTTGAGGAGTTGTAGTACATGTCGACAATGTTTATAATTCTATCATAAAAGTAATCCTAAAAGAAAATATGCCACATTCTGGTTAATCTGAGACAATAAAAAGTTAAGCTGTGGATGACTATAGTCGAGGGCAATCTGAATGCTTCCTTTCCATTAGCTGCTCCACAAAGATGTAAGGGAGGGTGCCACTCCATTTCCAGAATTGCTCCACTTACCCTTGATCCTCCCCTTATAATTCTGATAATAATGTGTCTGAGATGGGTATTTTGCTGATGATACAATGCTTTATAACATGCATGAGGGATGTACAAAAATTTAAGACAATGGCAGAATCGTTAGAAAATGAGTTCCCGACCGTAGTGGAATGCGGAACGTAAATAGATGGTAACATTTAATGCTAGTAAAACTAAGCTCTTCTCCTTTAACAGTTACAAGGCGCCTCTCCAACCACCGATATCTATGACAAACAAGACCCTACTTGAGAATTCTTCCTTCAAACTCCTCGGCCTAACATTCATGGGCAATATGAACTGGAACAACTACATTGAGGACATTACGAAGGCTGCTGCAAAGAAGGTGGTTCCCTCTTTCGAGCTAGAAGATCACTCACACCTGAGAGTATTCTGTACCTCTACAAAGCCAACATTCGCCAATGCATGGAGTATTGTTGCCACATCTGGGCTGGTGCATCTACCACTAGCCTCTCCTCCTAGGATAGGGTTCAAAAATGAGTTTTCAACCTAATAGGTCCAACTTTGTTAACTAAGCTCCAACCTCTGTCTCATCGCCACAATGTTGCATCTCTGTGCCTGTTTTACAAATATTTTAATGGAATGTGCTCTGATGAACTCGTTGCACTTGTGCCCCCTCAACATACATATGCCTGATAAACCCGCTTAGCAACAAAATCTCGCCCCTTCACTGTTGAAATCCCTAAATGCTTGAAAGCTTTCTACTTTTATAGTTTCTTCCCTTGAACAGCTAAACTTTGGAATTCCCTTCCTGCTACCTGCTTCCCTGACTGTATTCATATGCAGAAGTTTAAATGTAACATAAATCAACATCTTGTTAATCTTTCATAGACATGCTTCCAAATGGTAGCTCCTTACGTCCAAGTGGCAATATGCCTTGTTAGGAGTGAACGTGAGTTAAAAAAAAAAAAAATAGTGGGTATCAAGTACCAATTTTTTATTTTTTAAAAAGTTTTTGGTATAACTTAACTCAGGATTGAACCATGTTCTTCTGGCTTATTAGTGAACACCCTTAACATTATGCTGATAAAGGATTTAAAAAAGATGTAGAATTCTGACAAAGATCCAGTATTCTAGTAAATATAATCCTTTCTTGATTTCTTGAATCCGATTTCAAAACAGATGTCAAATTCTGGAAAAGATGTAATATTCTGATAAATTCATAACTTTTCAGAAAAGATGTAAAATTCTGGAAAAGATACTTGTAAATATAGATAAGCAAATTATAAGAAGGCAAAAATAAGAAGCCAACGACAGTTGTCCGATTTTTTGGGAGAATTTTTGTTCTTGTTTTTATTTGCTTCATTTGTTTTATTTTTTAAAATTTCATATTTGGTAAAACAGATCTAAAATTGCACATTGATGTCATTAATATCTACCATGTTATAGTCCATGTAAAATCCTGTGTTCATCAACAAATATGTCAAAGAACTAGAAAAATCTGAAAGAGTAGGAGATGGAAGTGTGAGTAGGGAGATGAAGAGTCCGGACCAGCGAGGGGTGGAGAGGTATTGGGGGCATGGAAATAATAACGGGTTGTAGGGTTAGTTGTGGGCATTGGGGTTTGACAACTTTAGAAAACAAATTCAATATTGTTTCTTTTTTTCTTGAATTTTATTAGTCATAACCACTAGTATCTTTCCACAAGCAAGCGATAGACCCAGTAGTAGACAGTTTATATTGTTGTAAACTCAAATGTAGAGAACAGAATGAAATTAAAAAAATGTTTTTACAATTATTTACTTTTACAAAAATGTATTTATTTTTGGAAGATTTGACATTTAAACTGAAAAAAAATCTGTTGCTAATGCTTTTTAAAGTTGTGTGGCAGTTTTTCCCGTATTCTGTACACAAAATAATTGAAAGATGTTAGTTTTATGTCAACATATTGCTTTTGTAATATTTAATAAATAAATAATAATTAATAATGTAAAACTGTTGTCAAGTTCTAAAAAAAATTCCCCAATATTTTCCAAAATTTTTGATGTGCACAAAAACAGGGTAGATAACTCCTACTGTTTAATTTGGGGT
Source organism: Euprymna scolopes (assembly GCF_053919585.1). NCBI lineage: Eukaryota > Metazoa > Mollusca > Cephalopoda > Sepiida > Sepiolidae > Euprymna > Euprymna scolopes. Next base: position 9,496,429 of record NC_136487.1, on the reverse strand, counting down.
TATGCCGTTAGAGAATTTAAGAAAGAGAAGGGAGATTGAAAATTGAATAAATTCAATGAATTAAAAGTAAGTAAAAAAAAAAAAAAAAAAAATGGTTGCGTTTCTAGTGTTTGGGATTTTTCTGGGTTTTCTCTTCCCTCTACTCTTTATTGGATCCAGTCTACTAAGAAATTCCACTGGTCTTGGAATTCCAAACTGATGCCATCCAATATAACATGCGAGATTGATAGTTTTAGGGAAATTTAGCATTTTTTGACGAACAATAACAACATTGACAAGAAGAAGAAAAAGATATAGAGTCGAGATGAAAAAGTAACGAGAGAAAAAGAGAACAAAAGGGTAGGAATGAAATATTGTGAAAACCAAGGAACACGGAAAGATGAGAGACAATGGAAATAAAAATAAAACGTTGTACAAAAATGAAGATTGAAAAACAGAAAATAAAAAAGAAAGAGTAATTGTCAGAAAAAAGAAAATGAAGAAAGATAAACAGAATGAGAGAAATGGAGTAAAAAGAAAATAAAGTTAAGATAAGGTGACGATAAATGAGAATAAAAGGAAAAATGAAAAGAGCAGATTTTGGCTGAGATAAAATGGAAAGAAATAAAAGACAAAGAAATTAATGAATTTAGGAAAAGAGGAAAATGAAGAAAGAATAATCATAGAAGAGATAAAAATTAAATTAAAACAAAAATTATAAATTCGATTTAATAATGGCAGAGGATTGATTCATAACTTCATTTCCATTCACTACCCTACACACTTAAACAAAGTACACTATATATATATATATATATATATATATATATATATATATATATATATATAACAAACTATTTGATCAAATTGTAGATATTAAAAAAAAGCATTTTCCCCCATGCTTAGAAAAAGGTTTTCAATAAGATTTTAATTTTATTTCTTTTATTTTTATTTTGTAGAAATCGTCATTTCTACTTGCCAATGAATATTGAATATTCCGGGACCGAACGTTCAGTTATGATTAATAAAGCAAAAACCTTTTTTCTTTCTTTTTCTTTTTTTTTCTTTTTTTTTTTCTTTTTTTTTTGCAGACAAAGTGTATAAATCGTATACTGATATAATAGTTTTAGTCAGAAAACAAAATAAAGACGCAACAGAAAGACAAAAAGAAAAGTATACACTTTTGGCATAAATATCTTTCATATATAGATAAAAGATGACGATATGAAAAAAAAAAGACACAATTGTTACAAAGAAATTATCTCATTAGCATGTTTTGCTAAAAGAAAATACTTCAGTAAAACGTTTTGTCAAAACAACAAAAAAATCAGCTTCATTCGAAACAATGTTTTTTGATAAAACATGACAAAATACTTTGAAGCAGTTTTCATTAGCAAAATATGTTAGTTTGATAAATTGTTTATAATAAATTGAGTCTTTTTCATATTTATTTTTCCGATTTTCCAGATATCTATCCAATAACAAATAATACACCCACATGCACACCATATACATATGTATATGGAATGCCGGTATTACGTAATTGCATTACAATACGTCTTAAAACAACTGCATTAAATTGTGTAAAAAAATTTGAGAAACACTCAACAACAAAATATAATTGTTTATATGACTTCAGAATCATGCCAAACCAACCGAATCTATTCGCGTTAAGAAAGGCTTACTATCACAGAACCACACAAAGAAATCGAGGACTAATGCATCTTTATTTTTAAAAACTTTTTTTTAAAATAATTTTATTGTCATTTGATTGGTTGATTCTATAGAATAGAAAAAATGAGCTGGGCCAATGACCAACTTGTATAAAATTCGAAACGCAGTGCTTTTTATTCAAATGGAGTCTTTAATTCTTCTCCATTATCACTGCTTCTATTTAAATCGACATAAACAACAAGGATTGAACACTTAATTTTGTTATCCATTTTCTGCGTATCACTTTATCACTTTTATATTGAAACCACATTCCACACACCAATAACAAGAGGGGCAGGAGAGGGATGGGTACGAATAAACAAGAAGTATAAACAAATTAATTCATAACAACAAAAGACCTGCAATGTCAATGCTTTGCCATATTCTGATGCTTCCGAAACTTACATTTGATGTGATGATTGCAATAATTTTCTGCCTAGAGTCTAATATTTAGTCATGTGCTCAAGGAATTGATGACGGATCATATGTAAGGAAGATTTCGTTTTTTAATCATTTTCTTCTGTGGGGCAAAATGTCTTTTTCTTTTTAAGCATTTCTTCATGCCCATCTTTTTTTTTCTTTCTTTGTATTGTTTTTCTTTCAATTTTTCTTTCTTTGTATACCAATTTTGCTTTTTCTTCTGTCTCTGTTCTTTCTTTGTGTTGTTTTTCTTTCAATTTTTCTTCTTCCTTTCTGCCTTCTCTCTTTCTGTTCTTTTCAATTAGGTTGCAAAAAACTAACTTGTATTAGACAGAATCGTCATTGTAGCACAATTCTGTACGTATTACATGACTTCAAAGAAATTTAATTTTAAACTCGTCTTGCAAGGAATGCTTTATCAATAACATCAATAGTCGACCATCTTTAAGAAAGTCTCTTTTTCTTTTGCGAAGAGGCTGAAGGCCGTTCCTACCAGGGAATGAGCCGAATTTGTGGAGAATTTGAATTTGTTTTAATCCCTGGTTGGTTCAACTGGCCGAGCAAGTAATCTATAAAACTCTTCAACTGTTTGAAGTTAATAATAATGCTTTAGAAAAAAGGAGACATTTCAAAGTTTCCAACAATTTAGAGGAGGAGCAAACGAGGATTTCTCTTCGATTGACTTTTTAGATCATGGAGTTTAAGCTGAAGCCAAAAAATGCCAATGTGCATCAGGGAATCATGATCCGTGGATGGGGAGGGGAGAGGGGAGAGTGAGAAAAGCTCCTGACCGAGCTCACCGTGCAATTCAAAGAGAGAAAGAAGACGTCAAAAATGTACTTCGAAAAAATATTTTGTCACCGTTTCATCTTTTTCTTTCTATGTTTTTTCGTTTGTTTTAAGATGTAGAAATTTCTTCAGTGAAAAATATTTATCTTCCTTACAAAAATTAAATTTCAAGAATCACACATCCTTAAAATGACAAAAGTAACATTTTTAATTTTTTGTTGCATTTTTTTTTTTTTTTGCTTTTCTTTTTGTGACAGATTTTTAAAATGATTCTTTTCACATTTTTTATTTGTTTTTAAGACAAAATTTTTGTTACAATGTCACCATTATTTTTCAATTTTGTTTTTCTTGCACAGCTAACATATTTATATATGTCTGTACATGAGTAGGAAGATTAGTAGGTAATATATTTACCTACATATTTCAAAGTCCTTTTCCTTTTCTTTAAAGATTCGTTTTTTTTACTGTCAGTTTTTAAACAGTTAGACACATCCACCTATATTTTGATACAACCCAACCTCAATAAAAAGGGCTTCTGCAATTTTTCATTTCTTAAAGGAGAGGTAATCTACTGCGATAACATTTTTTACGCAAAAGAGTCCAACAATGATCTCCCCTTTTCGAACCATTTTTTTTTTTTTTTTTGCAATCATTTTTATTTGTCAAAGCCGTTCATATATTTATTTTTTTAATTGCAAGCCACAGTCTTTTTTCATTTTGTATTTATATTCCTGTATTAAGACCCTGTCTTAATGTATGCTTATTGTTAAAAATGTTTATTGCTGATACGTTTTTCTTAACAATTGAAAAACCTGCTTTCACAGAACGGAAGAGATATATTTTATTATTTCATAGTTTTTTCCTTAAGACTGAAATCAACCATTATGGACATGCTTTTTATCCGTTTTTAAAGACTTATGTCCATTTTGAAATCAAATCTTTTTTGTACCATGGAATGTCTTCATAATGATGTACATTGGCAGTCAATCTTGACATTTGGCATTTAATGAATTTGAAGCATTCTCCAAATCAAATTCATCATTTTACAGCTGTTTAAATAGTTGCATTTTTTCCTAACAAAAAAAAAATGCAAATTATCCATAACCTGACTCCTTAAGTGGAATCTCAATATATTGTTTTCATTAAAATTTTGGAAGTTGTAAAAATTTTTCTTTTTTAATTGATTTTCAAAGGATCCAAGGAGAAAACTGTTTTTCATAACCCAACCAATTTGGATGGGCTTCATATCGATAGCAACAAATTAAATATTGTCTGGATTTTCTTTAGACGAAAGCATTTTTCTTTCTCATTTTCTTTTTTTTTTTTTCTCCCCCAGTTTTTTCATGTTCAAGATTTTCTGTTTAGTTGGTCTTGAGAAAAAAAGATTTCCGTGGGAAATATTTTGCTTTTTTTGCATTTTTCTTTTGATTGAATTTTCCTGGAAGTCGTATGATAAAATTCTGTTTTCTTTTCATGCCAAATCAATAGATCAGCTTTTTTAAAAAATATTTTTTATAGACAAGTCCACATATCTTTATATAAAAGATCCTATCCATCTGTTGGTTTGTCAGTCTTATATTTGTAAGTTTGAAATAACATTGTCATCTATGTGTCCTGAAATAGTACTTTCGTCAGTTTGTTGTGTCTAAGTTTGTAATAGCATTTTTGTCGGTTTGTCAGGTTTAAATTCGAAAAAGCACTTTCGTTGGTTTCTAATGCTTAAGTTTAAAATAACATTTTAATCAATGTGTCATACTTAAGCACTGGTGACAATTTTATTTCAAACTTAAGTTTAAAATAACATTTTTGTTGAACTGTCATACGTCTGAAATATTTTCTTCAATGTTTCATGTTTTAAATAAAAAAACAAACATTTTCGTTGGACTGTCATGCTTAAGTTTGAAACATTTTCAACAGTCTGTCCTGATTATGTTTGAAGTGGCATTTTCGTCGGTTTATCATGCTCAAGTTTGAAATCACATTTCTCATGTTGATTTGGGTCGATGGAATGGAATGAGCTGTTCTTGTTTCCTGTGGGGATGTTTTGATGTAAATAATACAAAAACAATCATAGAGATACGTTTATATTGTATTTTGGAGTAATCGAGACATTTTTATTTTTCACAAAATGATTATTTTCTTTGTGTTTATTTTGTTTTATTATTTTTACTTTTTTTTTTATTCTATTCATTGTTTTAAAAATTATTTTAATTTTCTGGATCATATCCTACTTTTAGCAACAACAAATGCAGCACCAAATTTATATTTTAAACCCATAATTTCTTTCACCAAACTCTTTCTTTTTATCAAGTCATTTCATTAATGGCATTTAATGTTTATATAAAGATAAAAAGCTTTTGTTTTTAACAATTTCATTTTACAAAAGTTTTGTCCTACAAACTACTTTTTTTTTTTTTTTTTTTTTACATACCATTTTTTTATCAGGTGACATTTTTTTTAAAGAGAAAATAACACATCCATATATTTTTTGAAAAGTTTTAAACCATCTTTTTTTTTGTGTGTGTGTATGTGTGTGCGTGTTTTATTTAAAAAAAAAAATAGATGAGAATATGTTTTCAAAGTTTGTGTTAATAAAAACAAACAAAAAGCTGCCGGATTTTTTTTTTCTTTAGATGGTAGCTACTTGTTGTGTGTAGAATTCCAGTAAATATCATTTTTTTTTATTTACTTATTTTTACTTTTTTTTTTTTACATGAGTAATCAACATTTTAGGAAGAATTATCTTCAGTGAAATATCTCATAAACTTATTTGTTTTTGCATACATTTTTTTCATATTTAACGTTGGTTAAGTTTCCATTATAAGAAACTGGCATTCCAATGGGTCAGCTACATTGACTAAGGCTAATATTTCACAGAACTTTTTCTCCAATATGGCTTCCTTTGTTAACAGATTTATCTAGTACAACTTCAAACTATTTGCTTGGATGGGTCATCAAAGCAATCATGGCGCATGACAAGGTCTATGATCTAATTGTGACAATTACCTCTTTTCACATATGAATAGAAAAAAGGTAAAAAAAAAAAAATGTCAAACAAGTGACTGGGGAAATCAAGGGAGACAATAGAGGGAAATAGCGATTGCATATGAGAATTGATTCCCTTGGAAAAATTTACAAAGAATAAAGTCAACGTTACCCCCCCCCCCCCCCAAAAAAAAAACATTTGTTGGGAGCATGCAGGCTCTTCTAGTCGGCGTTATTCTACAGGCACCACGAGAGAAGAATAGAACAAAACCCGATAACGACTGTAAAAAAAATTAAAAATAGTTGCTTGAATAACAAGATTACAACATTGTATTATATATATATTTTTTTTTCAAGTAGAAATTTAAAAATGAAAGTGCACTATTATTGCCAATTCCAACACCAACACAAACTGATGCACACGTGCACGCACTGAACTGTTCATACATGTATATGCATACACTTCACACAAACACGGAGCAAAATTATCTGAAGAAAGTTTAACTGAGAATATCAAAGTACCACAAAGTTGTAAATAATAATTATTGTAGGTTTCAAAAAAGAGTGGTAAAATGTATTTATTTATTTTTTAAAGTAGCCTCCCTTAGAATCAGGAATATTTGTTAATGGTTAGTAACAATCTCAATGGAGAAAAATGTCTGATCTATAACTCCTTTCAATAAAAATCAAATGAAATTAAAAAAACAAAAAAAACGGTAATACCATTTTGGAAAAGTTTTAAAGACCCAGAAAGAAATGAGATAAATAACTCCTTCCCCCTGGTTGTTGATATGTCCGCAGCAAGAAGTAGTTGTATTTATCAAAATGTTCTCATTTAAAACGAGTTATTTTAGTTATATTTGTTAAGTTGAGGATTTTTTGCATAGTTGAATAACTGGAGAAATGTCAAAGATTTTTTTTTTTTTTGTGGGGAGGGGGGGGCGGATTAAAGATGAAAAGAAAGTTTAAAAAAAAGAAAGTTTTGTTGATTTAAAATATTGAAGATGTTATTACAAAATATAAGAGTTTATAATATAGAATATTTTTAGAAGTTATGCACTTCAAAGCTTTTTTTTGTAAAGATGTTATTTGGGGAAAAAAGTTCATTTTATATTTTCTCTACAAAATGTAAAAAGATAACTCTTTGTGTCATATTTTACTAGTCAATTGTTAGTCATGTCGCTGTTATGATATGCTATTTTTTTTTGCCTTCATCTAATGCCTTCTGTGCAGTGCTTGTTTGTTTATATATGCTTGTTTTACATACGTGATCTTGCGTTAGTTGATAAGGGTTTATATTTATAAAAAGACTGAAACTCCATTCTCTTTCAGTCGAATAAAACCTTTGATATTTAACAAAGGGAATTCTTGTTACAGTCTACTTTCATGTAGAATTTATTTATAATTTAAACTGGTAATAAGTATTAATGTTTAAACTTTAATACTTAATACTGTCCTGAAACAAATGCTCAACACACACACACACACACACACATATATATATATATCCATCCAAGTTTGAGGTGTTCAAAAGTCGGGATTAATAAAGACAACAAGGTTGTTAAATAGTGCTCAATTAAAAGAGCAGAATATTTTTTTATTATTTGAGGGTAAACAGTTACATATGGTCGCTACAAATAGCCAACTATTTCAGTCAAAGAGACTTCCTCAGGCAACCTAGAAGTCCCATTTTTCTTTTTGGCATCGAGAGTCTAGGTCGCCTGAGGAAGTCTCTTTGGCTGAAACTGATGGCTATTTGTAGCGACCATATGTAACTGTTTACCCTCAAATAATATATATATTAACTGTATCACTATGAAAATTAATTCATTTTTACAAACAAATTGTTGATACTAAAATCTCTAAAATATCTTCACAAGTACTTACATGTATTTGAATATATATATATATATATATATATATATATATATATATATATATATATATATATATAACTTAATTATTATTATAGATAAAACAGTTATCCACAGACTAATTACCACTTGAAAATTAACAAAATCTGACATAATTTTAAGGCAATAAACTAGCATGTAATTTCAGTCAGGGCTTCATCACATAGTGGTAATTCACTTAACCACAAGCTCTGTGGTTTCAGTCAGCCGTGCTGATGAGCCATAGAGATGGCGAAACACTTTTTTCATTGATAACTATTTTATCTATAATAATAATTAAATGCATAAACAATAAATGTGTTTACATTTATATAAATATGTGCATACATGTATTTGTACACATCCCTAAATTGTATTTAGTTGTAAGGGAGACAATTCTCTCTAACTTTCCAGGGTAATTAACTCACACCAAATATAATTATTGTAAAAAAATAACAAAACTCGACATCTTTTAATCAAGTTCAAGTGATCTTGATTTTTTATATATTACTTCAACCAGTGATTTTTAATATCAGTTCTGTGTCTTACATATTTGTTTGGAAGCGAGTGGTATTGTTTTAGCAGTTCATACGAATAAAAATTTTGTGAGAATATCATTTTATAATTAAAATATATTTTTCTATTCATTATACTTTTGCTTCTGAAATAATAATACAAACGATAATACTACATGATGACTGCTTCTCCTTTTCAAGCAACATGAAACAGACACTATGAGGTGCCTTATATCAGTTGCAGAAAATAAACCCTGGCATTTTCTTCCTCTGCTTTCCAATGGCTGAAGGGAAACAGAGATTCATCTCTTTCTCAAAGGTATTAGTGCAAATAAAAGACTATAATCAGCTTTCTGTTGGTTATTAAAGTGTTTATCTTTAAATAAAACTTTAATATTTGTACTGAATACCTAAACCACAAATGTTGTGTATTCAATATCCTTGACTCTCATTTGTTTAAGCTATCTCTAAAGAAATCAAATGGCTAAAAGTTACTTAATGGACTTACAACTTTGAGTCGGTTATATGAACAACTTTCTTGCTTGTATTAATTAAGTTTACAAAGTTTTTAATGTTGATGTTAGTGAGTTATTTCCCTTGAATTATTATAGAGGAAGTTGAGACTATTTAAGTTAGGCATGCTGACTACTCATTTAACAATCACCTTTTCTTATGCAACACATTCTTCAGTTATCAGCAATGAATTAAATGTTTAACAACTGTGGATCTTTAACAAAATGAATATAACTACACTGTCGTATATAAAGTTAATTTGTTCAAAGAAATGTAACTAATGCATTTGAATAATTTAATGAATTAATATTTAGAAAATAATTAAAGAAAACTTTTTTATTGTGATGTTTTAAAATAAAATAATTTAACAAGCATTCATTGGTCTTTTTTTATAGATAAAATAAGTTGATATCGATTGAATATTTTTATCTTTATTTTATTTTAGAAAAGAAAAAGACGATGAAATAAGAGTTTCTTTTAATAAAATGAACTGAAAATCTCTGGATTATCTTCAGGTTTAAAAATCTTAATCCGGACAAAATCTCCAATTTTGTTAATCCTCTCGTTTTTTTTTGTCTTTTTTTTTTTTTTTTTTTTTTGTATTGATTTTATACACAGAAATTCGTCCTTTCATTTTAAAAAATTTTCTTTCGATTTTTTTTTTCTTAAACATTTTTTCTCTGAATGATTTTTTTTTTTTTTAGATTAAGAACACCTTAAAACAATGATACAGAAATATTAAAAAATATTTCTGGTTTAAAAGATTAAAATTCAAACATGTTTTTTTAAAATTATTAATTAATAATCAAAGTCCCGTTTTTATTATTCAAGCTGGAGTGCTATGCTTGTTTTGTATATATGAGGGACCATTATCATTATTTCCATTATTTTTACTTTTTGGTAAAAGACATTTTTTTTTTGTTGTTCTGGTTCTTCATTTTCTTTTTAATTGTATCATTCCAAAAAGAAATCATTCAACAGCTTTTTATTATTTTTGTTTTTTATTATGATGCAATAATGAAGCTTTTATTCTCATTATAGAAGTATTTATTATATCATTGTAATAAATAATATTACTATTGTTAATGGTGCATAGTTAGAGAAATATTCCTGCTTTAAAATTATTTGTGCCCTTTCATTGGTAACTTTTCTAAAAAGACTTAACCTATATTTGGTTTCATTTATATATGAAACTCCTAGAATCATACGGTACTAAGTGCCACTTTTAAAAGTACTTTTTAGTACTGTATGATCCTGGGATATATGCTAACTAGTGATGTATTTTCTTTTTCTAATGTTTATCCTCAGATGAAAAGAGCTCATATTTGAAAATTAGTGGGTTCAGGATTTTTCATTGTTATAGTCCTTGTTTGAATTTTTGGTGGATTATTTTAATTTACTCAATTTTGTTTTCGTCATCTATTTTTTCTACGTTAATTGTTCTTTCTAGTATATTAGGATTTTTATTATCTTGATAGGTTCCAATTTTAAGATATTATATTTCTCTTTTGTAATATATAAACAATAAAATAAAAAAAGTAACTTTCCAGAATCAGAAGAAATCCGATCCAAGATAGCAGATCTTGTACACACAAACAGCTCAATATCCTTTTGAATAAAGCTTTATAACAATAATAAATATTTGACACTTAGTCTTAAGATAAGTCTATTCTAAATATTTACTATATGAGTTGGAGAGAGAAATAGCTAGTGTGGAATGAAGCAAACATTCCATGGTTTATCAATATTATTAAAACATTCCATGGTTTATCAATATTATTAAAACATTCCATGGTTTATCAATATTATTAAAACATTCCATGGTTTATCAATATTATTAAAACATTCCATGGTTTATCAATATTATTAAAACATTCCATGGTTTATCAATATTATTAAAACATTCCATAGTTTATCAATATTATTAAAACATTCCATGGTTTATCAATATTATTAAAACATTCCATGGTTTATCAATTTTATTAAAACAAAAAATGATTCATGCCACCTACATTTTGGTCAATGAAACGCACAGAGCATGTTAGATGGATTCATAATTTTGACCCTCTCTATTCTCATTATGCCTTGATTTGATGACGGTCACAATGAGTAAAACGTAAATCTTATTAACTATCAAATATTTTACAATTTATGTTATAATTGGAATATTTTGGTTTTGTGTGTGGAATGAGTTGATAAGCATCAGAATAAACTAATTTAAAGTATTGAAACAGGAACATGATTTAAAGAATTCACAAACTCTATTTAATTTTGACTAATCAAATTAAAATATCGAAGCTCATAAATGCTTTATATTTTGTGTTCGTATTTTTAACTAGTTCTTTTTTCATGCTTATAGTAATCATTTCGTTTTTGCTAGAAATTTAATTTCCCTTATACAAACTCCCTCATATGTGCACATATATACAGGGTGACCAAAAAATACGGGTCCCAACTCTAATTAGGGACCCGTTTCTTAGTGTTTTGTTTGAATGAAATGAAACTTTGGCCATAACTAGTTTATTATATTCAAAACATCACATCAAACACTAGGGTCTTTGGCCTTTCTTTCTTCGTTGACTGTAAAATGCTCAGAAAAACAATTGAATGTCCTCTGTTTTTTGGGGGGTGGGGGGGGTCACCCTGTATTATTTGAATAATTAATTCTTGATAGATAACTGCTTTCTCAGAATCTAGGCTGTTCTAAGTTGTACAAATTATTATTTTATTTATTTATTCATTTTTTGTTATAATCAATTATTTTGTATCCTTTAAGAAATAATTTTTAATTTAGGTTGGCTTTTCAAAAGTTTAGTTTAAAAAAAAAAAGTAGCCAAACAAAAAATAAAATTTTACACATATGCACACAATATTTTCACATTCAGATTGCCACTTTTATACATGCATACGCATTCAATAAAATATACAATTCCAAATTGACATATAAATACATAAAAATCGGCACATTATGTCCACCCTGTTTGAAATGTAAGGGTGATAGCAGTTACTTCCCTTGGAAATCTTCAAACTCTATTATTAGAACTGACTTTCATTTTGTTTAATATTCTTTCATTTTAGAAAATATTTTATTATAACATTCGTTACAACAGATATTTTCTTTTAGACTATGAAAATCTGTAATGAGATCGATTATAATATTCTGGCCAGCCAAAATAAGAATTATATTTGGAGGTTTATACTAATTTGCTTCCTTTTTCTTTTTAGTAATCTTTAAAGTAATTCTTTCTTAAGGTTGCAATAAGAAATAATGCAAGAAAAGTAAAATTATAGAAAAATCTTAATGATATACATACACATGATGGAATGAAAAGATCATATCCCAAAAATCATAAATTGATTAACTATTTTTGCTTTTTATAAAAAACAATCGTTTTTAAATGATTTTAAACAATTAATGGGAAACCATAGCATTACAATGCTGATATCACAAATTTTGAATTATTGTGGAGTTATCTACTCTTGTTTCTTCAAGATAGTGATGCAAGACGGCCCCTTTTTACTTACTAATAAAATTTGATTTTTCTTTAAAAAAAAACAAACTACTTGATCTATTTATGTGATTTTTAGAATGTGACATTTTCAATCTGTCACAGGTAAGTGCATCATACAGATTTTATTTTTGCTTTTAATATGAGGAATTCTTGACAAGAACCGATTTTTTTTCTGCAAAAGCAAATGTATTTTATTAATTTGAAGTAAACAAAATAATATATTTGCATAGCATGAATCGCTTACAATGGCCATTTGCTAAATTTTCAAAACACAAATTTTATAAGAGGATTCCAAGAACTTTCCGATTTTTTTCCAATTTGATGTTTCGAATTTCAAGGTGGACATCTAAAAGAAGCACATACACAGAAAGCCACATATTTCAGTTTGAAAGTTGAATAAGTTTCGTTTTTGTTCATTTTCTTCTGTTTGTTTTTTAAGGAAAATAAAAAATATTATTTGTCTGCTTAACGTGTATTAAGTAAATTCTTAAGTTTTAACTTGTTTTCCTTTAAAAATGGTTAATAAAAGCGGACTTACTTTTAGTAAATCACCTCCGAAAAAGATCTCCTTTGAACGGACATTTATTAGAGAAGTAGCGTTAGATTTTAAATGGAATTGAACATCACAGCAGAAAAAAAAAATTATTACATTCGATGAAATCATTATGACGACTGTAAAATATTCTTTTGTTTGCACAATGAAGGTTGTTGGCAGGAAAAGTGAATTGCCTCCAAAACTTTTTAACGAATGAGTCAACAGCATAGAGATTTGTGCAAACAAGACAAGTGAGTAAATATTGACCAATTCTTGAATCTGAATTAAAGATGCTACATGGGAGACTTCATCAAAATCTTGTTCTGATTTGTAACCGTTTTATTTAAAACTTTTGGAGGCATTTATATTTCCCGCTGACAGCTTTCATTGTGTAAATAGGAAATCTATTTATTTTCCGAAATTTTTTAGATGATGATAATGTTTTTTTTCTTATTTGGACTACTATTCTCATCTTGGGTGTTATCTTTACAACTTTTTTCTTTTTTACCAATATAACCGACGACATTCTTTAAATGCATCTTATCAAACTCCGCAATCTTTGTCGAACTTGGGAATCTATATAAAATTTCAAACTGAATCATTTTTATTTAATCCATAGAGTGGACTGTTCTCATTCTATCAGCCATAGCGTGGTAAAAAGCTTAAATAATTTTTATTTTATTCTTAGTATTGCCTGTAGTGAAGATTAAACTGTCAACCTCCAGAAGACTGTCTCTTAAAACTGGCTGTTACGTACGTTTATCCATTGCACCACATGTCCATGGTTGATAAAATGCAAACAATTTACACTCGCTGAGTTTTAAATTCTGTATAGTTTCCTGAGTTTGACAAAATGTACCTAAAGGTCAGAGGTCACATTGTGAGAATAAGATTCATGATGTGAATAATAAATACAAGAATGTAAAGATTTCTTCAAACGGATAATTTTGCTCATACGTACAATCCCATTTAAATTCTAGCATTACGTCTCTGGCAGATATTAGTTGCAAAGAGATCTTCTATGGAGTAGACAATTTACTAAACTGAACCGGATTTAAAATTTTTTTTTTTAAATGTCGTACCCAACAATATTGAATAATATTTTTGTAGAAAAATTCCAGGATGGCACCAACAAAACCATTTTGAATTTTTTACTTTTATTTTGAATTTTCTTTCTTGCTTCTCAATTCATTGAGTCTATTAGTGCCTTCTCAATTACTCTCTATTGTTGTTATATTGCTACTACTACTGTTGCTGCTCTCTTGCTGTGGAGGTGACCGGGTTCAAAGGTTTGAGAGGAGGATAGATGGGAGTGGAGGGAGGGTTTAGGTAAAAAAAAAAAAATGTCAAAAGAGGGGTCCTTTAAAAAAAAAAAAGAAAAAACAGGAGTAAATATTAAGAGTTAAAAAAAAATGCTTTTAAAGTTTATAATGATGTAAAAAGCAGGGGTTATATTAAAAATAAAAGAAACATGGGTAGAAAAGATCAAAGGAAAACATTTTGTTAGTAGTCGAAATAGCTTGGTAGCAGATGACAAACCAACACCACCAATGGACTAAGTTGTACCAACATCCTCCAAGGGTCAGGTAAGGGGTGAGAGACTGGGGATGTATTGGGCCAGCCGGCCTGGGAATCACAGCTTGAGGAGCTTCAGTTCTCTTTGGAATACAGGATGTTATCTTTCAGCAGTTTCTGCTTCTCTGTAATGCACAAATTAAAATAAATATTTTTTGTTATTTCAGTTAAGAAATACATTAATAATTCAATGAAAATAGGTTTCATTTTAATATTTCTTTTTTGCATAGCTATCAACCTTCAGAAATACCCCTCCCCATATATGTAATAAATGGTAACGTAGGTTATTTGGTTTACATTAACAAGTCGAGCTTTTGTTCTGTGCAACATCCTTAGGCAACACCGTCATGATCAACAATGGTGGAAATTGTTCATGTTGGACTTAAAAATGTCTACATTGTAGTCAGCTGGAAAGCAGTCCCACAATATAGTTTTATGGGCAGGTAGATCCAGGAAAGAAACCTTGTTCATGGAATTTAGTTTTAGGCACAGATAGAGTAGGGAAAATTGTTGACAGTGATTGTAACTAGACAAGTGATTGTTGTAAGTGTTTTTCAGGTGTATTTATTCAATATGCATAAAATATCTAAAATTGCTGCATAATGACATGCAAACTTACCTGCACTTAGGTTGGCAATGGTGGACTGCTTGCGTAAGAATTCCAAGCATAAGTCTTTGCTTAATCCAAATGATCTCATGTTGCATGTGAAAGTTCTGCAAGAAAAAAGAAAAAGATAAAAAAGTGCATGATTGATATTGATTCTAATTAAGAATTCAATTTAATTAAAAAGACAAAAATAAGGAAAAATCCTTATGATGTATGTACTCGTTATGGAACAAAGATGTCATATTCCAAAAATCACGTAAATTGATCAAGTAATTTTATTTTTAACTAAGAAAATCAAATTTTATGAATATCTGAGAAGTAACTGTCTTGCCCGCCATTATGAAAAACAAAATGTCAAGAATCAAAGGGAGATAACTCAACAATTCATACTTACTAGATTTATGTTATAATGCCGACGATTAATCGCTTAAAAATGATTTTCTTTGTAAAAATAAAACTATTTGATCAATTTATATGATTTTTGGAATATGACATTTCTGTTCTGTGACAGGTACGTATATCAAAAATTTTTCTGTAGTTTTTCTTTTTTTTAATTAAGCTTCATTCTAAATAAGAGTGGATTTTTTAACAATCAACTCGTTTTTATATCGATTACAAAGCAAGTTGACCATTATTAGGTGCTGTCTCATATAAGAACTTTCTGGCATATTTGGTATAACATGTTCGCTAATGGATTGAGAGACCAAAGTTCAATTCTGTCAAGTCATACCAAAGACTAAAAAAATACAGCATAGTATTTCTTGCCCCTATGCTAATTACTCAGCATTATAAGGTGGCTATCAAGGGTAAGTGGAGTAATCCTGGGAAAGGAGTGACACATGTTGGTAACCAATACAGCATAATCAAGTTAACACACTAGTTCTTGTTAGATCACCAAAGTTATGCAACGTTGCCCTTGATTAGTACCAGGTGGGTGACCATTTGGAAATACCAGGTGCTGTGTGTAGGAGGACGTTGATACCTCCCTGCAAGAATTGCAAAACCATAATATTATCTCCCTTAACTTGGATCTTTTGGGTCGCTCTTTGGGAGCCTTTGGGTCGTTCTTGACTATGGTCGACCACTTTACTTTTACATATACATGAAAAATATGACAAACGTGTTAATGCAGTTCTAACAGGGCCGTCAAGCTAAGAGTTCTCCCAGAGCCATGTGGGTCGATCTGTTTTGTTATGAGGACCAGACATGATTAATTGAAGTCTGTTAATTAAACTTAATGCAGAATATTTTTGTTATTGTAGCTTCAAAACATACAATATGCAAATGACTTAACATTCATGAATGCAAACTAAAGTCATTTAACAAATGATGCAACAATGAAATTTTAATGATTTATGTGCAAATTTTGAAATCAAATGTGAAATGTATTGCTTTTAAGCGTAACAAAACCATTGAAATTTGCACAGTTTTTATTAAAGAAGGTCCATTTAATCAGCTAAAATTAGAAAAATTGCAAATTTGGCCATAAAATGAAAAATGCAGTCTTTTAATCGAGCCACAAATGTGCTTGTAAAAATATTTGTGGTTTAGGGAAGAGTTCAATGCCATTAAGGTTTATACCATTTGATGTGGTTGTAGTCTAATACATAAATTACGTCTTCACTGGCTGGGCAAAGAAGCAGTGATGTATGCATAGTATCATGTCCATAGTTTGAAATGAGATCTTGTTTCTTATTTCAAAAATCGATAATTTATTTTATTTTATCCATACCTCCAAATTCTTCCTACCTTCTCCCCTTCCTGTTATCCTCCTTTTTGAATAAATACAAAATGGTTGTAAATTTGTTCAATTATTTCAGTCCAACTAGCTCTTCTCATTTGATAAATCCCTTTCAAGTTGAAATAAATTTATAATGAAATCAGGTTAAGTTTGTGGGCTGTTTTTTTTTTCTTTTAAATTTATATATGTAAATTAAATACATGAGTGCACAAGTGTCTCGTAAATATGATGCATGATTCTAAATATAAGAGTTCTTACCCCAGTTGTCCAAAGGTGACGTTTTCCTGGAACTCACTGTCATCTACCTTCTCTTCAGATCCATCTTCACTGAAATTAGCAAAAAAAGAAAAAAAGTCAGTATCGCAATACATATACAGAAAAGGGTGAAAAATATTTAATAATATAAATAATGACTGGAAAACCTTATATAAAATTAAATCTGTCCATATGATGTTTCTTTAATCACTTCCTTTCTTGGTGCTGTTGCAATGAACTGGCAGACGTTTGAAACATATAGTATTAATGCCAGCATGTCTCTGGATGTATTTTGGGTCCAATCCTCTTTCTGATTTTCATCAATGATCTCTCAAATCATAAATTCATTGACATTTACACAGATGACACACTTTAAAGACTGTTAATGACAAAAACCTTCCATTACCAAAATCTGGAAGAAATGTGCTAACCAACAGCGTGCCAATTATTTTCTGGATGAATTCACTCACGACTATATAGATAAGGAAGGGTGTATAGACTGGTTAAAAAGAGGATTGTTCCACTACAATCACGAGATGATTATAATGACTGTCCAAGATCTTAATGAATGCTTCAAAGAAGATGAGTGGTTTCAGCAATGGCAGCAAATGCAGATTCTGCCACACAGAAGTAGAAAGTGTGAACCACCTGACATCCAACTGTAAAGTTCTGTTGGGGGACGACTGCTATACAACGCGATACAGTCGTGTGTGTAAATATCTCCACTGGACGATCTGTAAAAAGTTGAGTATGGAATGTAGCAGCAAGTGTTGTGAATATATACCAGCAAGAACAGTTGAAAATAAGTTATGCACCATCCACTATGACTATGCAATCTACATACCTAGAAAATTATTATTAGTAAACCTGACAAAATGATATCGGACAAGAAGGGAAAAGAAGCAACCTTAGAATGATGTTGGATTAAACAGGGCTGAGAAGGGAAACAATAACTAAGTACCAAGGTCTTATTTACGACATAAAAAGAAACTGGAATCTTAGGAAGATTTCCATCATTCCAATAATTATGAAAACAACTGGACTCATGAAAAAGAATTTCAAAAGTACCTGGCAAATATACTCGGTTAACCAAGTGCAAGAGAGATACAAACAATAAAAGATTTTTATGTACAAGAATGTACAATAGTGGGTGAATGTCTGGTATTCACCATCTCCAACTAAAACAAAAAAAGAAAATTGAAAAATAAAAAAAGATCTGTTTGTTTCTCTCTGTTCCAACCTAGAACATATAACGTAATGTCGAAAAAGGTGGTTAGTTACTTTCAATACGTCTAAAACAAAAGTGCTCTCCTTTCACCTCACTCCAATTTAAATGAATGGCTTTCTCATTGAGGAAGCTTCATGCTTTGATAAGCTCTTAGGACTGACCATTATACCAGACCTAAAATGGGTATCTTGATCCTGACACAATCTTCTACTTGTATAAAAGTCAAATACAAGCCGTTTTTTTTTTTTTGTGGACCTTTTTTTTTTTTTACACAGTGATCACCACTTATCAAGGCCCGGAAGCCACTCAGGGATAAGGGTTATTGCAAGTACATTGCGTTAGTGAGGAGATTAGCTGAAATGTTTACTTAAGGGGGCGGTTCATTAGGAATTTGTTAATATTGGACTTGAAGACAACCAAGTTGTTGTCCGGAGGGAAGCAGGCAGACAGAACAGAGTTCCACAGGCGTGCAGTTCTAAGAAAGAAGCTTTGTTCATGGAATCCGCGTTTTGATTTAGGCACAGATATAGAGTGGGGGAAATTTTTCACAGTGGATTCAGCTAGACGGGTGTTTTTCGTGAAAGATTGGCGAGGGGGGACCAGAGATTGGAGTTCAGACGAACATCTGCCATGGAAATAACGATAAAACAAGGACAGGCTCGCAACGTCTCTTCTGTGGGAGAGAGGTTGCAGGGTAGAGAAAAGGGCATCCCCCACTAAGCCACGAAGTCTATTTTGTACTCTGTCAAGGCAGGATAGGCTGTTTTTAGCAGCTCCTGCCCAGATATGGCAGCAGTATTCCATCCTTGGACGTACTTGGCTTTTATATAGATAGAGAATTGCATCCGTAGTGAGATATCTTCTGGAGCGGTAGAAGGATCCCACCATCTTTCCAGCGACCTTGGCAACAGACTTGATGTACGTGTTCCATTTCAGATCAGGAGTAAAGGTCAAACCCAGAAGCTTGTCAAAACACGGGGCCTCACCCAGACGAGAGCCATCCATCACAATTGATGCCAGATGGGGACCAGAGTGTTGATGATGTAAGGATAGGAGTTTGGTTTTGGATGCATTAAAGGTAACCAGCCACATCTTCCCCCACTGAACCACGCGCTCGAGATCAGAGAATCAGAGAGAACTTTGTCATTTACAGCCTTTGATGTGTTGCCGTAGATGGTCGTGTCATCAGCATAGATGTCAACGAATGATTTAAGTATGTGTTTAGGGAGGTCATTGATGTAGATCAGGTGTAGGAGCAGGGTTCTTACACTTACCTACACCAGTTCTGGGGTTTGTTGTACATTCCACGATGACCTACTATTGCCACATCTGAAGAGATGCTTCTTAGAGCACTCTTCTCTGCCTTGATAAAGTACAAATCGACTTCAAAATCTAGTTGGGATGGTCTCTTCTCTTCCCTACAGCCTCTTTCTCTTCTGGATGTCAGGTGGTTGTTAGTCTTTATCTACTCTATCGTTATTTTCATAGTAGATACTCTCTTGATCTCAGATCTATGATTTCAGCCTGTAAAACATTTACAATAAGAACTTGTATTACTACAACCACTCTAAATAATTTACCCTTCCTCTGTCTGTGTACCTAAAACTAAGCAGAACTTCTATAAATAAAGTTTGTTTTCAAAAACTATATGTGTACACAATACCACAGGACTGCTTTCCAGCTAACTATAGCAAGGTTGTTTTCAAGTTCAATGCTAACACATTGAACCGTCTTCATAAATAATCTAATTTCTTGCAAACATTTTTTACTAATTCTCACATTGTTGCTTCACTGTCTTCCTGACAAAATCATTAACCCTTATCCTCGAGTGGCCTATGGGTTTTGATAAGTGGTGAATCGTTAAACCTGATTGCTTGATCCGACATCTTCCCTAACCTACACCAGGTTCTGAACCAATTGTAATTGTGTAGTTGACGACTAATTGCTTAAATCTCATTTAAGTCCTCTTTGATGGTTGTTGCTCATCTCCTCAGCTTCCCACCAGCAGAGAAGCAGGAAAGATTATTTCATGAATTGAATTCCTTTCTGGATGCCTAAACCACCCAAATTATCACTACAAGACAGACATCAGAGACTTCAGGTTGAAATGTTGGTAGAGAGCATCCGTCAGGACACGGTCAAGGAGTTGAGGATGATCAATTGGTGGAAGTTGACAATAACTACTGCCTTTCTCACTGGCTGAAATAATTTTCAATAACAAATTCAAATTTTAACACAAAATGTTTGAATTACTGAAAAAAGTTTACTTTTTGTCTGACTCTGCATCATCATCAGAAACTTGATATTGCTGGGATTATCTTAACAAGTTTAGCTCTCAGCGCAAAATCAGCAAATCTAGACCATTTCTGAAATGGCCTTTTCCATGTTGATTCTTGTATGATGCTGGTCCTGTGCAGTTCTAGAAGGTTCACCCTACCAGGCTTTGCCTTGTCTCTTTGAGAAAGGGCAAATTTATTGCTAATCGTCTAGAGCACCCCTACCAAAAAATGTTGATAGAGCTGTCCAGGCATCTTTTTGCATATAAGTGCTCCTCTTCCAGAGCGTTGACTCTTCAATCCCACTTTCCAACTTTTGTATCATATTTCTAACTGTGGGAGAGAGAGATGAATACCCATCTTAATCAGTTTGATACTTCATGTGGTTCAGCCATGTACAGCATGCCACCTCTTAAATCAACTCCATAACACGCCTGGATAACTTACGCACTAAGAAATGTGGTAGACTGAGGAATATCTGGCTTGAGTACATAAGAAATGATATAACTGTATGCATTATGGATTGGACCATATAGAAAATAGGCATGGAACGTTTATGTTGCTCACCTCAGAATTCTGGGTACTCGCAGTACCCTACATATCAAAAAGGGATGATGATGATAACACTTGAACTGAATCGAATAGTTTTGCTTTTTAATCATTTAGTTTAGATAAGGTTGCTTATTTAGGAGAGTTGCTGATGAGGCAACATGAAAGAAAAAGGAGTCATGTCACGACCTCCGTAAAGCAGGCCTATTCACTGAAAAATGATGTCATGCACGTGGTAAGCAAACAAGATCTGTTAAACAGACGATAATAAATTAGAGCTTTTAAAAAGCATTAGAAAACTTTTAAAAGTGCATTTAAAAATAAGGAATATGACTTATACTGAAACTGGACTTTATTAAATATTAATTAAAAAACAAAAAGAATTAATTTAAAGAGAAAATTTGTGTTGTTTTTGTGTTAAAAGTAAATAAGCATTGCATTGTCTCATGGATTTTAGAGGCTAAAATTTATTGATTATTTTAATTATGAAAACAATATTTACATACAAATCAAGCAATGCTGATATATCAACAAAACCATCAGTATCATCAGTATTCTTTTTCAAATACCAAACAATTACTAGATCAAAAATTAAATAATTTAAGAGAGAAATTACTTCATCATATGTCTACATGTAGTGTGTAACCATTTCTTTTTTGTCTTGTTAATCTGCTTAGGCGTGACTTGTTACCAACAGATATGACGTCAGCAAATAAACAGGACTTATTGGACAGGCCTGCTTTATGGATATGGTGGTCATGTAAGTCTTACCTGGTACAAACAGGTCTTCTTGCCCGTTCGCATTGGACAGCATCAAAGAAGGCAGCATTCCAGAATCTTAGTGAGTGCCAGATGGGTTGTTCACGCAAAAAGCTGTATAGGAAACACTTGCCTATCACTCTGCCCATTTGCTGACCTGCAATGAAAACAAAATAAGGAACATTAAAGCAAATTTGCATCATTTACATGTTTTAGAATATTTCTTTTATCATGGTTACTACATTTTTCAACCATTGTAAGGCTGGAGAAACAATAAACTTAGAAAATGTTTTTGTACAGTTGAGCCCCTTTATGAGAAATTTGCACAAATATTTAGAAACTGAACGACTTTTCATTTGTATTTTAAAGGTACAGGCTTATTTTACTTTATAAGGTATATAAAAGAATGTAGCCAGAAACAGTTGTTGATTTTTAAGACATCATTTTTTTAAATTTTGAAATATTTTCATAACGCGTTTCAAGCCTTATTTAACTCTTTTATAGTTAGAAGTTTATTTTTTGGTGAAAAGTTTATGGAATTCCTTTTTGGAAATCATTTTAGTTCGGCGAGCATGATTCTCCTTTCAAAAGATATGTGGATATGAGACTGGATGTCTTCAGTGAGATTGGTTAAGAGTTGATAAGGTCAGTGTTAAGCCCATTTGGTGGGTAGGAGGTGTTAATCTATTTGGTGAATATTTTTATGATTTTTTTTTCCTTTTTTTATGTGTGTGTGTCAGTGCGTCCGCGTGTGTGTGTGTGTAAGTGTGAGTGGTTGTGCGCTGTGTGTGTGTATGGGTTAGAATCTGATTTCTTCTTTCCATGTGTGTGTGTGTGTTTGTTTGTGTGCATTCCTATTTACTTGTCTCACTATGAGGGCCCACTTAGACACAAAGTCAGTCCTCAATATAAACATACATACACACATATGCACACACACATACATTATATATAATTATATATATTATACATATATATATATTTATACATATGTCAGGTCATGTCATATGCTAATGGTACCATGTAACCCAGTACTACCTGCCTCATGGTCGGGTCACCGGCGACTAAACTGGTACCCCCACCAGATTTGTTTGGTGAGGAAGGTGGCTAGTCTCCCTGAAGGATTAAAAACAAGACCTTCCAAAGGGCGAATGAACCCTTTCTCGAGGTCAACGGCCAACTAGCACCGCGTGTGTTTGTGTGTGTGCATGTGTGTGTTGGGGTGGAGAGGACTCCTGTAAGCCGTGGTGAAGGCAACCTTTCTAGGAGAAGCAAATCTCTGATTTAAAAAACCATAAAGCGGGAGACCAGTACCCGCACTAAGCTGGTCTGCAGTTCAACTTGTTCCTGGCTATCTTGGTCTTGCTTGTTGCTGGATCTCAACATTTTGAACTGAGAGAGAGACTTAGTTGTCATACAAAGCTAAGACTCTGTAACATCATCTGCGTATAGATACTCCCTCAGGCATTTGTCTATAAAAGTGGTCCTGTGGCGATGGAAAAGTTGTGATGCATGGAGGCTTGAAATGCTGGAAGCATGTAATAATTGATCTCAATGACCATCTTCAATGTCATGCCTGCTTGAGCGTGTGAATTCACCAGTAGGACTAAAAAAAAAAGTCATTTTTGGGCTTGTGGACTTTAAGTGTCTGAGGGAGTGGCCCTCGTCTGACAAGACGTTGTAATCATCATATTATACATAAATAAAATGGAAAATAAATGATAAATATATATTAAAAAAAAAGTAAGGGTATACATATATATATACACCCATACATATATACATACACATACATAGATGACATATACAATATATATTGATTAAAATTGCCTTAGTCAAGAGAGATTTTCTTACATTGAATGTGGGCAGAATAGTGCATTTTGTTTCTAGTTACTTGCTTAATTTGGGGAATTGGTATTATATTGGATGTGGGTGGCGTGCCCTTGCAGGTACGTGTGCATGAGTGCGCATGTGTATCTCATCGTTCTTGTCATGATTTGTGTGTGGGAATGCACACTTGTATAAGCATGTGTGTGTGTAAGTCTATTTTGTGTTTTGCTCATTAGTTGTTATTGGAATTTGTTTAATGTGGGAGTGAATTTTGTTATGAAATTTTTTTTCTTGTGTTGAAATTTCTTTGTTGTATTTTTCTTGTAAAAGTAGTTGTTGGTTTGAAAAATGGGCATTATTCTAAATTTGCCTCCACTGCGTGTCTGTATGTGTTGTGAAATATGCAGGTGTCTATTTTCTGTGATTTTAATGTTGGATCGATGCAAGGCTACTCTATTACTGAGAATTTTAGTGGCACCTACGTAGGATTTCTCGCATGTTGAACATTTTATTACATAGATCACAGTTTTGGAGGTGCAGTCTAGGTCTTTTTTTATTTTGAATGTTTGTGTAGGGTTTATAAATGTGTATGTGTTTCACTCCAATATTATGTTACAAACTCCACATCGTTGTTTGTTGCATTTTGTCACTCCTTGTGTTGTGTATTGATTGAGTTTGGATGAAGTAAGAATGCATTTTAGGCTTTTACGTTGGCATTTATTATTTTTGTTGTCTTAAGAAAGTTGTTTAGTTTGCTGTTTTGGTTTAGTAGGACAAGGTTTTTCGTTATCTCTGTGAAAAGTTCTGGGTTGTTTGTTATGTGTGGAGACATAGAGCTAAATAAGGCTCAAAACACATTATGAAAATATTAAAAAATGATAAAAATCTTAAAAATCAACAATTGTTGCTGGCTACAATCTTTTAAATATACATTTTTCTCTCGTTGGAATCACACGACCATTACTTTATAAATATATATTAATATTTATTTATACGGACATGCACAGGTTTTGCTACACTGGCATGACAATGTTTCGATCTGTAGTTATTAATAACTAAGATCTCATCATGTAAAAAAGTCTGCCTTTTCTTTTAGATGTTCATATTGAAAAGTCTATTTATAGATTTTTGTATATCTGGGCAGCATTTTTTCTTTGATGTTTGATTAAACAACAGTTCCTGTTCTTTTTTAATCCATCCTTTTAAGTTGGTGGACCAGTGGTCTAATGTTCTGTTCGAGTGCGAATAGGAACTTGCCATATCTATCAACGTTTTTGACTCATGTCGTCAGGCATGTGATGAATTCCAAAATTAAAATTGGGGAATTTATTGAAAAAGTCAATTAAAACCCAATGCAACCTTATACACCCAGGTGGATAATTTCAATGGATTTGACTCTAGGCACATTGTTCTCCAAATTCGACATGTCAAATCTGGAAACTAAAACCTTTAATAGTATTCCTAAACTCTCCATATCTGTCAGAAATGTAGACAACATCCTCTTAATAATGAAAAGCTTAACTAAATATTAATGAAAAATGCATTTAAAAATGATTCGGTATTAAATTTCGCATATGAAATATCAACAACATTGCATTGCTCGACATAGAAATAAAAGCCTAATTTTTTGGCTGCATATGTGCGGAAAAGTTTCACCTTACTAAAGCCAGTTTGAGAATGATAAAGATGTTTAACAGATTGGTATGACCATCTCTGACAGGTTGACAAGATGTTAAGTGTCAGTAATGCCTGTGCAAGAATATTAGCTGTGGCTTATATAACACAACTGCAACTAAACAACTAATGATATCAGTAAATGTAGAGACAAACAGAGCACAAGATATTTGGTTCAGTAGAACAACCGATTTTATATGAAAATGTTAACAGTCTCAGAGAGAGATATCTTCATCATTTTATGTTTATTTTATAGGGTTCCATCCGATATTGTTTTATGGAAAGATTCATTGAGTTTTGTGGAGAATTATCTTTTGATTTGTCAGAATTTTGGTACTTTTTTCATTTACAACCAATTTGTGGCAACTTCACTTTGGCATCTTTTGACAGGTTTTGTAAGCAGCTGAAAGATGCCAAGGCAAACACTGCCAGACAATTAATTCAAAACACGGCTTCCCCCTTCCTCATTTTAAGATTGGATTTCTATTTAGAAAGCCATTCTTAACATGGGAAAAGAGGATATTTTGTGTTAACATAGCATATTGAAAGTCATTTAACAAATTTTTCTTGATTTAATGAATTTCACGTTTTCAATGAAATTTGTTGCCTTCAGACAGCTGATTGGATAATCGCTTCAGCATCTTCAACTGCTTATGTAAATAAGTTCAAATATACATATATATCAATAACTTTGTACACTAGAGGTATGGATTGTGTGGTGTCTTCCCAAGATTATATTAATTAAAGAAGGCTTCAAGAAACAATAGATAAGATTTAGTGCTTACCATATACAAAGGTTGCACAACCCTAACCACATTTCTTTTGATCCAGTGTCAAGAAGACATCACATGCATTATTATTATTTTTTTTTTTTTGTAAGCAGCTCGGGTGAAGTGATGGGACCGGAGTTGGAGGTTGGCTGTTAGTGCAGGACGTCTTTTTTTGAGTCTGTCTAAGAGCAAAAGGCTAATAGTAGATGCACCAACCCAGATCTGACATGGTTGAATTGTTGCTTTGTAAAGATATTAGATGCTCTCTGGTGTGAGTATTCATCAACTTTAATGTTCCTTAACTTCAGAGAACTAAAGAGAAGCAATGTTTAATGTAATAGAAGAGCAATATATGACATGTATTGATCAATCTAGGAAACGAAATTAAAAGCTGATTTCTTTCACAAGTTTGCAGACAGGTTACAAAAATGAACATGGTCTATCAATTCTTCCCTTCCTTGACCAGCTGACCATTAATATTTTTCACCCTCTTACTCTCGAATACGGCTAATTTATTCGTTTTCATTTTAAGTTCATTCTTCTGAGCATTCTTTATTTGCCTTTTGTTTCTCAAGAAAAAAATTCATTGATTTTTAAACTTTTTTTGTTTCATTTTTTTACTGTGATTTTTAGTTCTATGCCAATTTTTTTGTTGCGAATCTCACAATTCAATATTCCTTTTTCACGTTTTTTTTTTTTTTTTTTTTTTTAAATTTTAATGCAATCATCATTTTTTTTTTTTACTGGGGGTGGGGGGGGTGTTCACTGCTTATCAAGGCCCAGAGGCCACTTTAAGATAAGAGTTAATGAGTGTTAGATAGAGGTTGAGATAAAACTGTGATGACCAGTAATGATGGAACTTGGGTAGGATTTAATTATTTAAGAGAACAACTCAACAAAAACTTATTGACATTAGACTTGAAAACGATCATGTTATAGTCAGCTGGGAAGCAGCCCCACGGTATTGTATTTCACAGACAGCTCTAGGAAAGAAACTTCGGTCATGAAATTTTTGACAGTTTTTTTCTGGTTGAAGTTATCTTAGTATTATTTACAGTTTGTAAGCATATTGCGTTTCTTGTCACTTTCAACTTTAAAGCAAAGTCAAGGATATGCCCTCGACATAATCTGACAGCCTTAGCCATTTTTGAGTAGAGAATGACCTTGTATCTGTCAGACTGAGATATGATTCTGGTTAGTCCTAGAAGGTCCATCCTACCAAATCATTAACTCCCATCTTTCAGGTGGAGTAAGTTTATTCTTTACTATCTGATGCACCATTACTGGGGAATGCCGACAGGGCTACCCAGGAAAATTTTAGGCCAGAGTGCTCCTCCTTTAGGGGCACTGGCTTGATTCTTGTCATCTTCTGATCTTGTGTCCCATCTTCCGGTGATGGGAAGGAAATGAATACTTACTTTGTTTATGAAATTAATCATACAACTATGGAAGAGGGAAGGTGTTATATCGCTCTTACAGACTACAGCAGACAACCGGATGTACATTTTTTTTTCAATAAACTAATTCTTTTGGTGGAGAGCATAAATTTTGAGATCAAAATTAGGTGTCACAAGTCCAATGTCAAAATACAGGGGTTTAAATTCAAAGATTTCAAAATTCTGTTCAGTTGAAAAAAAATTATAACTCACCACATTAACTTATGCTTTTCGTTAATGCACAGAGTATCATACATTCTCCCAAAAATAAGAAATAAGGAAATATTTCTTATTAGCTTTTTCCTCATCACCATTCTTTGTTCTTTTACCTTCTTTTCTTTCTTTTCTCTCCTTTCCTTTTTTCTTTTCTTTTTTAATGATCCTCATGATTTTTAGTGATTCCCTATTACATGCGTCTTACTATTATTTACTGCTTTTTCATCTTTTTACTTACTTTCCTAGTTACGTATGCTTATTTATTTCTTTATAGATACATCTTTTATTGTTATATTTTCATATCCTTGAATATTTGTTAATATGTACATTCTATATTTATAATCTAAATGTTTTTAAGTGAGCTTTTATTTATATTTTATATAATTCTGGTCAATCTCTTTTTCTGATGAGAAGCATTTAGCTCGAAATGTCATGGCCTAAAAAGGTTTTTTTTTTCTCCATTTTTACTTTCTTTCCTTATTGATCTTGTATACAACTTTTATTCCTCATTTTTTAATATATTAATTGATCCCTCTTAACCATGTAGAGCTTTTTCTATGCCAATAACGTTGCTTTGTTTTATTGATATATTCTTTATTAGCTTCATCTAATAATGTATCTTCATAGTCACATTGTAATATAAATTGTTGCTACAAAAAAAAAAAAAAAAAATTTCTCTTGTGGTACAGTTTGGGATGTCACTGATGAGTTACTGTATTTGCTTATCACAACAAAAGAGTTCATTTTTATTTTCCATTATTCAACGAGTGCAGCTTGAAAAGAAATTCTTGTAGAGTTCAATGACATTGTAAAGGAGTGTGTAAAGAAGTGCGATACTCTCGTATGACCACAATCCTTCAAATAAACCAAAGAAGATGAAATATAAAAAATTCTTTTTAAATTGGTGAAAATTGTGTTTCGTAAAAAGAATTAAAAAGACTGGGTTAACATAATGTTCCTATTTACTTGCCTCCTCACGAGGGCAGAGTTAGATACAAGGTCGGTTTTTACTGTGGGGAAAATCCACCTCCCAAAAAGGGACATTCTGGATAGGAACAAAAATAAAAATTATCTCAGTCATGAAGGATTTCTCCTCCACTGACCGAGGACAGAAAAGGTGAAGTGCAGGATCAGAACAGATTCTACACTTTATTCCTAGTCAAAAGGCCATGTATGTTCTTCAGAAATATATCCACTTCTCACAATGTAAAGAGTTCTTTTTAAACCATGGAATTAATCAGCTTACTTCAGTTAAAACTAAAAACATTTTAAGTGGCTATATCTGCTGTTACAACAGAAGAGTTCATTTTCATCAGTTTTCTTAACTGACACAAATTATAATTTTAGCTTTTTTACTTCTCACTGATATGAATGGAATTCGATTTAATATTAGAATAAAAGCAATTTCGGTTCTTATTAAGAATTCAACTTAATTTAAAAACAAAAATTCAGCAAGTAATTTTATTTTTAACTAAGAAAATTAAATTTTATGAGGAACCAAAAAGTGATTGTCTCACATCGCCAGTTTGAAAAAAGAAACAACAAAAAACAAAACAAAAAAACAAGGGCAGATAAGTCCATAATAATTCAAACATACGAAATCAGTACTGTAATGCTACTGAATACACATTAATTGCTTTAAATCATTTAAAGATTATTTTCTATATATAAAAAAAAAAAAGAAATATTACTTGATCAATTTATGTGATTCTGGGTATCTGACATTTCCATTCCGTTATGGGTACATACATCATAAATATATTTCTGTAGTTTTTTTTTTTTTTTTTTTAATTAGGTTGAATTCTAAATAAGAACCAAATTTTCTTCCTATGCATCGATTGACTGGATAATACCAACAAAATATATAGAAAATAAATGATAAAAAACTATATTCCAAAATTCATGATGTTGACCATCTTATAATTCATTCCTTTAATTCAGTTGACTTTTACAATTCTTGTCAGCATCTGTCAAGAATTGTAAAAGTCAATTGAATTAAACGAATAAATTATAAGATGGTCAACATCATGAATTTTGGAATATAGATTTTGGCATTTATTTTCTATATTGCTCTGTAATTACATTGAGCTTCTGAAATAAGGATTGGTATATATTATAAGAAAATATATTTCTACAGAAATATATATATATATATAAATAAGCTACATTTACCATCCAAATGAATGCTTTGACGATGATACTTACAAATTTTAAAAGGTGCACCATTATAAGATACATCTGCCTTACTTAAAAAAATGCTAGGTTTATTTTTTGTGTCTTTAAAAAAAAAAAAAAACACCCGATATCTTTGCTGATGAGGAGACTTTGTTTCAAAAAACTGTTACAATTATTGTCCATTACTTAGTATCTATCTCAATAAAAACATTGTTTCCGAAACGATCGTACAATTTATTGATTTTGTTTTGTTCCTCCTTATGAAACCGATTTTTAATTTTTAATTTTAATTATAAATCAATCTGTACTGACATGTTTAAATGTATGATTTTTTGACCTTGTCTAAGGGTGAGAGACTAGAGGTGAATGCACCACCCTTGTAACAATACTCCATGCATCGCTGAATGGTCATGCCCGCCGCTATCACGGAAGCAATCTCATCAGAGAAGCTATTGTTCCATTTCCTTCTCGGGGCTGGAAGAAGCGATGTGGCGACCAGCTTAAAATATGGCTCAGAACGGTTAAGCAAGATACTGAACTGATTCTTACTCCAACAATCTATGATGTTCGATGTTGGAACTGTAACTGGTTGTTGATAGTGTCAACATTGGCGATGGATCGCTGAGCTTGGTTAGGTTTTATGTGAGATACGATGAATTTATTGGAAGGAAATGACTTAACCGATCCAGAATGAATGCCACCTCAAGAAGAAGATGGACAAATGGTGGCTTTATAGGATACTCTCAGGTGTGAGTAATTTTCTAGCACAGTTCGTACATTTTCCAATAATGTATAAATACCTATAATAGATTCAATAGGATTCATTTACTGTACCTGTTTTTCTTTGATCAATCGCACTTCATGCCTCATTTTATGTCAAATAAAACTATTTTGTGGATTATTTTATGCTTAAACAAAATTTCTCATTTAATTGATTCATTAGCCCAGAGGTTCTCAAGTAGACCCCATGTGAACTTGAAGTGTTCATATGATTTTTTTAAAAGATTCATGGATAAAAAAAATTGGGACAAGATGCAATAAGCAGCTTTGCTTGTGTCGAATACATATGAGGGAGCAGTAGCAAAAAAAAAAAAAAAAATCAGAGAAAAGTAGTTCATGGACAACAACTAATATAAGATAAGAGTTTCATAACAGTGGTTCTCAATCAGAGGGTGAGGATTCCCTGCAGTAGGTGAATTTCAGAAGTAAGGGGAATCGGTACCACAGATAAGCAGATAAAAACTGGATCCAAGGACACAAAAACACAGTGTGCATCACCCATTGCTACTGAAAGGCCATGTGGAATTTTCTTTCTGCTGGCGTTTGTATTAAATGCTAGTATGTTAGTATGAGTTATGAAGTATGAATGTACATTTTGAGTCAGACATTTTTTGAAAAATACTGAGACCCACTGCTTTATACTTTCTGCAACGTTATTCTTAAGTGAAATCAATACAGGGTGACCCCCCAAAAAAACGGACTCCAACTCTAATGAAATGAAACTTTGGTCATAACTAGTTTATTATATTCAAAACATCACATCAAAACACTAAGGTTTTTGGACTTTTTTTTTTCTCCGTTCTACAGTGCATGTTCTAGATGGCCTCCATTTAGCTTTTGTTTTTTTGGGGGTCACCCTGTATATCTAAACGGATTCAAAGATGGCTTGGCAATCCCATAATACATACTGGTAAGCAATTATAGTTTTTGACCCTCGTCCCTCCCCCCTCCATATACAAGCATGAAATACAATTGCAAAATTACTTACCTCATGCTAATAGTTTTTGCTTTATTGTAAATGAAATATAGCCATTAATTATGTGAGTTAAGAGTTTACACATTGGTTTGGTGTGGTTGAAAAGATAGGAGGAGGAGGGTTGTTTCGAAAAATGATTTGCATGAAGTAAGAACTTTGCATTATTTGCTTGAAAAGAAAGAAAAGCAAAGGAATGAAATGACATAAGAGCAACAATCAACTTTATTGAGCCATATCTCTTGCCTACATGCGTTGAAATTCGTGTTAAAACAACAATTGTCAATGATTTGACAGATCAAAGAATTGGTTAAGTCCTGAGGATATAAACAACTTAGCAAAAAAAAAAAAAAAGAAAAAAGATAACATTATGAAACGAATGAATAGAAGAGGGAAAATGAAAGGAAATAGAGATATAGAAAAAGACCACACACACACATATATATATATATATATATATATATATATATATATATATATATGAATGAAATATTGGGTGTGAAAGAATGTTGTAGAGGAAGGATGAGAGAAAGATAATAAAGGAGACAGAGATAGAATAAGAGTCATAAAGAGAAGAGTGACAGAGCAAAGATAGAGTAAGAGTTAAAGTAGAGGAATGACAGTGGTTGAATAAGTCATAAGGAAAAGAGTAACAGAGATAGAATAAATCACACAGAGAAGATTGACAGATTGGAGACAAGTGATAGAGAAAATATGAAAGAGGAGAGAGAATAGTAGTAGAAAGAGAAAAAGAGTGATAGAGATTGGATAAGAGACACACAAAATGAGAAGAGGCAGGGTAATAGAAAAAAGGATGAGATAAGAGAACTGGGGATGTTTTTTTTTTATCAGTGATAAAAAAAGACTAATATAGAGATAGAGGGGGAAGATGAGCAGATTGTAGAGGAAGAATGTGTGATAGTCATACACAATGAAATAGAAAGAACATTTTATAGTCATACAATGAAAGACAGGGAAATCTGTGTATGATAAAGATAATACAGGATATATCTGCTTGTTAACTATACATACTAAGGGATTTCACACGTTTTGTTTCTACTAAATAGTATATATTAGTTATCTACTTTTATGAACACATTCAGTTTACCTGAGATTACCTATGAATTCTTAATTTAAACTGACCCCAAACAGGAGAATGTGACCGGAAATACAAATAAGCGTTTTAGTGATCATAATCATCATTAATCTGTGAGTAGTGATCACGCTAATGGTAATGATAGATTTTGTGTTTGATGTTTGTTTGTTTTTATTAATCTTGATTAATAAAATTAGCTGATCGGGTGTCTGTCTGTTCAAATAAGAATAAGCTTGATTTGTAAAAAAAAAAAAAAATGATTAATAATTTTCTTCTTTAAAATAGTTAATTCTTTTTTAATCTAACGGAGAAATTTAGCTTATAAGATCATTTAGTAAAAATAAATATAAACAAACAAACAACATAGTTTAAAAAAATAGTAAAGAAAAAAAATGAGAACACAAAAATGTCGATATAAATCACATTCCATATTAATGACTTATCATTTGAGAAGGGAAAAGGCCGTTGGACCATTTTTTTAGCTCCCACTGGTTAAGAATAAATAGAAAGCTAGCGATTTCTAGGATCAGTTGTGTGACAATTTGAACCCAATGTCAGATAATTTTCTATATCATATCTAATATACAAAGGGCAATTGTCTGTGTGTTTGTATGTACAGCTAAAACTTCAAAAATACACAATAACCCTTATAAGTTGGTATGTTTTTTTTATTCAGCATAACCCAGGAAAACAATATCTAAAATTCTGAGGAAAATATTCATTCTTAGGGGGTTAACTGGCTATATGTAGCATTTAATGTTTATCAACAATTAAACCTGATTTTTAATGTTTATCAACAATTAAACGAGTCAGCATTTTTTTTAAATTGAAAAACACTAATTCCAGATTTAATTTATCATTTTTTCATTACTGCCATTTCTCTACAAAGAAAGGAGGGAGGTGTAGAAACTCGATCTTTGTAGTGCTTTGGAGGCATCCTAATTTTATTTGGTACTTCCAGTCACGCTCTGAAATTTTATTTTTTCACTCTTAACATAAAAAAGGGAATTTCTCTTTTAGGGAGGAGCATTAGAAACTTAATATTATTTAACATTTTTTATTTAGTTTTTTTTAAAGGCCCTGAGCAACGAAGGGTAGCCTTGCTAATATAATATAAAAGTTTTATTTTCTAATTTTATAAGTAACAACCAAATAAATTCTGTTCTTTTGCATATTAAATAATAATCAAGTAATCAATTTTTTTATGAATTCATCATCGTTTAAGAAAAGTTTTTATTGAAGATTACAACATGAACTTTTCATGTGAAATGACTTCTACACAATTTCTTTTTCATATCAACCAAAATCTTTTTTTCTGATGTCTGCCATTTTGTAATGGCCGACTTGTTTATAGTATTGTATGTGACTGTACAAAATTCTGAAAGTGATTCTGAAGTCTTTAAAAAACTGTTGATTAGAATACAATTTCTGGCTGAAATTAAAGCTTACAAGACATAACTTTGTGAATGTGTGCCTATCATATGATAAAACTGGAAAGATGGGTATTTTTATTTCATTGCATGTTACCAAACAAATTTAAATTTTTAAATAGTTTGCTTGAAACATTTAGTGTGTATATAAACGAAATTTAAATTTATAGGACGCAATACAATGATAGGCACAAACCGAAGCAAATTAAGGTATGAGATTCACCTTTCATATAATATATAATGTTTTTTTTTTTTTAATATTTTACATGTTCTTACTTGTATCAGGTAGAATATCTGTATTGTTATATTTCAAATATTGCATCATCAAACGTGTGTTCGACTTTCAGGCGTACAAACTGTTACTATTGCAAAATAAGCAAATTTCACATTATTATTTAAACTTAATACAATAACGTTTGTGTTGATACTTACTATTATTTATTTTATTTTAAATGATTTATTTTTTATGTATTTATAACTAATTCTTATTTTTATGTGAACAAAAAATAACTTAGTTTCATTTGTTTCATTTTGAATGATTTAATGTTTTATCTCGGTTTTCATATACTTCATTTGATTTAATGTTTTATCTCGGTTTTCATATACTTCATAAATAATTTGCAAGTTTTTCTTCTTTCCCTACAAAAGTCAATTTCGTAAATAGGTCAATTACAAAAAATACTTTGTTCCTGAAAAATGAGAAAAAAAACATGAGAGAAAGTTGGGACAATGAAAGAGAATGATATAAAGATGACATGATAAGATTAAGGTTGAAGAGAGAGAAAGAAAGAGAGAGAGAGAGTAAAAGTAGTTTGACAATGAAAGAGATTGAAAGAAAGATAACATAGGACAGATAGAATTAGGGTCGAAGAAAGAGAAAGTCAAGAAAATAAATCGGTTTTTGAAATAATTTCTAAGGCCATGAAAGAAAGAATATACCCCATCAGTAAGAGCATTTTTTTTTTTTTTCAAATTTATTTTTTTGTTGTTTTCTGCAAAATGGAGAATATTTCCGATGTAGTGAAGGATATTGTTTACACCTAACTTTTGAAATTCTGCTGAACAGATATTAAAAACACACACACACACACACACATTAAGGTACAATATTCAAAATTCACAGTGTCCCTTGAATAAGCATTAAATATACAGAAAAAGACTGAATGCTTTTTTTCTTTATCATATTTACCTCACCTCATTATAGGAAGACACCAAAGAATGAAACTTACGGAATTTCCTAATGTATGGTCGCTTATTATTTAAAATGGCGTTCAGCATTACAAACAACTTATTTTTATTTGAACTCATGTTTTATTAAAAAGAAATTTAAAAATTCATATCAAATAATTTTAGTTATAGCAAATTGATACATGCAAAATGGAATATAAAATCAGTCATAGTTGAAAATTCCAATATGGAATCCTGAAATTATGGAGAAAATCGCAATGGAGATATGAAATCATAGTTCAAATTTCACTCTCATTATTTATTTAATTTAATAAAGGGAGGTAGAGGTCAATTACCTCCCTTTGTTAAAAATCATAATTTCATACTTATCTCCCTTGCAATCTCCTTTGAAATTTCCAAAATCCATATTGAATTTTTTTGATATAATTCTAAACCAAACCTTTGTTCTTAAATAAAGGCGATAGAAAATGGGGTTAGATCTAAGGTTAGGATTACTCAACCTTTGTTAGATTTACGATTTCATATTTATCTCCCTTGCAATCTCCTCCGAAATTTCAATATTGAATTTTTTGAATATGAAAGTAAAAATAAATTATTTGGGAGTAATGACGAAATCTATTTCACTGGAAATAATAAACGACCATACGCTAGGAAATTACTGAGATTTGTTTTTCATTTTAATTTATGATTTGAGCTGCTCTTTTTTTTTCTCTTTTTTTTTGTGTGTTATTTTCTACTTTTTTTTAAATAATAATTTTTTAAAGTATTTCTAGCTGTTTTTTCTTCTTTTTTTTTTTTTTTTTTTAAATATTTTATAATTTTAATAGAATGAACATATAACATCTGATCATATCTTGGGTATATTTATATTTAAAAATATGACCCCAAAAAACAAAAACAAACATTTTATAACAAGAATAATAATCAGAATAAAACACAATGCAGTTCTCTATCACAATAATGGAATGAAAGATATAAAAATTACTGCAACCATTTTTCATTTTTTTTTTTTGTCAATTATTTTTTATTTAATGAATTTTATTTATCAATTTTCAAGAGATTGGTGGGGTGGGGAAACAAACAACAGAATTCCGATAAAAATGGGGTTGTGAAATATACATTCTAGAAATGATACGAATAATAATAATAAAAAAAAAACAGTTTGTATTTTTCTAGTATTCTATGAATTCTCAGTTATGAACATACAAGAAAAATCAAACTAAAAGAATCTTTGTACATTTTTTTTTCTATACAAATTTTAGAAACAATTTGCCATTATTTAAAAAAGGTAGAATAAACATTGCCCAAATTCTTTTTCTCTCCCTTCTTTCAGTATGTATATGCATTTTATTATATGCATTTGTATTTGATGATTGGAAGTTTTATTGTATAAACAAATATCACATAATCTATAGGATAAATGTGCTTAATGTCGAAGAATATTGATGGAATGACAATAACATTGAAAAAAAAAAACCAAAAAAACTTTATGAAACGGCAGATATAATGAAATAAAAAAGGATTTTAACAAACATAACAGATTGAATTTACTGTTCTCATCTTAAGTGTAATTTTCACAACGTTTCGGTCAGTGTAACCTTCGACATTCTTCAAGTGTATCTTGTCAAACTTGAGAATGTTTCTGTCGAATGTTTTTACAAATTACTTAGGACCTCTAGCCAGTCATAGCTGATGGAACAAGAGCATGCTACCATCCTGAAATAAATAAAGGGTTCCACTCGAAATTCTGTCCAAATTCCCAAGTTTGACAGAAACATTCCTGAGTTCGACAAGATACACCTGAAGAAGGTCGGAGATTACATTGATTGAAACGTTGTGAAAATGACAACAACAGTAGTCAAATGAATCTAAATAATACGAATAACTGATCATCATCTTAAAAATTCAGAAACGTCATAACAAATTGATTAATCAATATTAATAATACTTATTTTTCTAGGATTATCTCCCTTTAATAGAGGTCTTCAAAGAACACTGATGCATACATGCATATACATAAGCAATGATGAACCTGGTCAGTATCAGATAAGTGACATTTGGGAATGCTAGGCAATGTATGTACTGCACGAGGAAGTAGAAATTGCTAGGTTAGTTTAAAAATCATTGTGAGAGTTGCACTCCCACTCTTAGTTAAGACATGCATCTAGGAAAAAGAAAACTCTGATGTGAAACTGAGCTCTACTATGTCTTGTGGCAATCATTTGCACCAATTGAGTTTATCATTGATGCCGAAAATGGATGGTTCTACACAAAGCCTTCACCACTATAAACAAATTATTTGTGTGAATTTCAAACAACTTAGTTGCCTGAACCTCGTACATCAAGATTCGACAGAAGAGTCAATTTTTTAAATATTTATATATTAGAGTGAATGATAAAATCTGAGCTTCACACACATTTGTGAGATAAATAAAACCACTCCTCTCATAAGTTGTCATTATTTTTGTGCTTAATTACCAAGTTTGTAGGGTCTAATAATTTTTGTTTTATTTTGAATACTGTTGAATGGAAGGATTCAATGCATCACTAGAAAATGGAGTAAATCGAATACCGTGCACACCCGGTAACTACGAAAACAATCCATGACTGTGGCTTTCAATTCCTCCTAATCCACCTTACTCACTAAATTTGACATCCTCTGACTTCCATTTATTTCCAAACACAAAGAAAAATCTGATAGAACAGCGCTTCACCAAAACGAGGATCTTATTGAAACTGTAAAAACTTACAATAGAACTAAGAGTCATAGATAAATAATAGTAAGGCATTAAAAATCCCTTCGGCACTGATGGAGAAAATGTGTGGCACCTACAGATGATCTATGCTGGAAAATAACTGTAAGATTTGTACTGGTTCTCATCATCTGTGGCTCAGTATTTTTCATTTATTAAAAATTTGCTGCTGGAATTGAAGATTTTCTTTTTGTAGCATCCACTTCAGATTAAGACTTATTACTGAACTTCTATGAAGATGGCTCTCAGAATTGAACTTCTCGACTTCTCTACTCATTTCAGTGAGTCACACTGAACAGTGACAGTAGTTAAGTAGTTAACGACACGGACTGATGACCTATGTATTCCAAGTTCGAATTCAGTTTGTTTCACAAAATTACTTTCACTTAGGATGTTAGCAACCTTCACATGACCCCCTCCCATAATTATCCAATGTCTTTTTTTTTTTTTTAAGAATTCTGACTAACATGAAACCAATGTCAACAATAGAATCATCAGATTTATATGATGATGATGTTGACTGAGGCACATTGCATTGCAGACACAGGTGTGTAATGTTGGTAGATATCTGAAATAACTTTCCACAGCAGCTTTTGTTTACAAATACTATACTGACTTGCAGGTAGGAAGAGGTCGTTATGCTCATAGGCATAATCCGATATACTCCAAGAGAGTTTGAAATAGCGAGCCCCTACCCAAACCGCAATTAGAATCGAATCTCCCCAACCTCATGTTTTCACTCAACCAAAACTTGCGATTATGTAAATATTTTAGTGTTTTTATTCTTTACATCTCTGTCCTTTCTTTTTCTTCTTCTTTCCTCATTTTTTCTCATCAGATTATCCCTCCATTCCTATAGGTTCATTTGTATCTCAGATCAGCACACAAAAATATATCAGAGATATTATTGAATAAACATTTCAAGGCAGGAATACAGGCTTTTTTTTACATTTGGATTGGAGGAAAGAAGAAGCATAAATTCAAATATATTATTTAAAATTTTTCATCAAACCTTTTAGCCATTGTGTATTTTCGAAATTAAAAAAAAAATGGTGCCTAGATCAAAGGGAAGGCAAGAGAAAAACCTGCAGCTGAAACCGGCCATAACAACCACGGGCAATCCTTAAATGAAGGTCTCCCTTTTTCTTTGAGCGAATATACATAGCGAATTCACAATAGACATAAAAGAAACCTGAATAACAGCCTCTCAATTTTGACCATATTTGGTGTGATGTATTTGACTTATAAATACATTGACACCAATTTTATACGAGATGTGCAAAGAGTAATTTGAAGATTTTTCAAGAATTGGTTAGTGGAATGGTGTTAACCTAACCTTACAAGCCAGTTATGCTGCTTTATTTTAGTATTTTTTTTTTAAAGATTCTACATAGAATGAAACCATAAACTGCTGTAATGTAATCAATTAAAATAATGACTAACAAAAACTTATAGAAGAGTTTATCTCTGTAAAAATAAAAAAATAATGCACGTTTATGATAGAGTAAGATTTTAGAAGTATTTAAATGTACTGTTCAAAGTTAACAAAGAATTTGTTTCGCTTTTAATTATTTACTTCGACATTGAAGTGATTGAGAAACAAATGTTTGAAGAGCATGAAACTTGGATGCAAAATGAATACATATATGCATAGGAGTGTTTTTTTTTCCCTAATAATAATTGGAGAAAAGAAAGGTAAATATATGGAAGGAGAAAGTGGAGGAAGAAAGAGAAAGCAGAAAGAGAGACAGAGAGAGAGAAGGTGAAGGAATGGAGAGAAAGAGTGGAAAATGGTTAGAGACATGGAGAAGCAATAGAGAGTAGAGTGAGACAGGAGAAAGAGTAGGAGAGAGACAAGGAGAAAAAGATGAGTAAAAAAGGGAAACAGATGAAAAGAAAAATAGGTGAGTGGAAAGATAAAGAAAGTGAAAAGATGAAAATGATGAGAATGGAGAGAGACAAGGGAAAAATATGAGAGTGCAGAAAGAGAGAGAGAGAGAGACGAGCGAAAATAGAAGAAAGAGGAGAAAGACAAAGAAAAAAAGAATGGAAAGATACGAGAAGAAAGGATGAGAGAGAGAGAGATGTGGAAAAACGGGTGGGTGGAGTAAGAGAGATGTTGAGAAACGGGTGTGAATAGAGGGGGAGAGAGACATGGAGGAGAAAAAGAGAGAAAAATGGAAGAAGATGAGGAAAAAGATAGGAAAATAGTAAGAAACAAAGAGAATGTAAGATTGAAAGAAAAACGAAATCAAAAAGAAGAGAGGATTAGAAAAGAAATCAGGGAAAGGATAAAGAAAATATGGTGAATGAAAAATCGAAAGAAATAAAGAAAGTAAAATGTATTATGACTGAAAAGAGAAAAGAAAGGAAAAAGAGTAAAGGGGAGAGAGAGGAAAAGGAAAAGAAAGAGATGAAGAATATAAAGAATAAGTGAGAAAGAGAAAAGGTAAAAAAAAAGGGGGAAAAACAGATAAATGAAAAGAAAGAAAAAGTTTGAGGCAATGTAAAATGGGGTTGAATAAAAAAAAGGGTAGATTGATTCCCTTCAAAACTAATAACAATAATAATGGCAAACGACTTTTCTAGATTACTACAGAATTTTCACTCATTTCTTTTTCACAAGTGCCACTAACTTCTTTTCGTCTTTTTTCTTTTAGAAAGTCATTTAGCTATTTAATCGGGCGAGGGCAAAGGTGTGAAAATCATGGTGGAACATTCATGAAGGGTAATACACAAAGAAAAATAGTAAAAAATAAAATGAAACAAAATTTGACATTTTTTTTTTTTTTTTTTGGTTGTTGTTCATGGTCATATCATTTGTGCTTCGAATCTTAAAACTTTCATTTCACAAACATCGATTTTGAAATTTGAATCAAAATTATAAAATAAAAAACATCCTGCTAAAATACTATTCCTTTTTTTCTGAGAAAAGTTGTATTATCATAACAGTTCTTTTAAAAATCAAAAATGTTTCAAAAATTTTTAAGCCGTATGACATGATGCCTTATATCGGCATTAGGCACACACTTTTTTTTTTTTTTTTATTGCTCTAGACATGTTTCGCTTTCTGACTTGTTGTTGATGGGGGAGTGGTTTGCTTGGTTAATGGGGTTTGGATAGCTAGATAATTTTAAATGAAATCTCATTTCTTTTTAATTATCTTGTTAGTATGAAGAGCAAAAAGTTCTTGCTACTCTGATGATGCACACACACACACACATTCACCCACAATTTTAACAAAACAATAGCAAAATTGACCATAGTAATAAAAACACACACACAAGTCATTTCAAAATGGCAAAAAAAATTCTAAGGGTTTCTGCAATTTACAAAAGAAATAGAACCAAATTTAGTGCAGTCTCCTTTTTACTGATTTTACTGATCACAGCAAAGAAAAAAATCGATTTTTTGTAGTTTTTGTTTTTGATATGAATGGAAATGTCTAATATTTAAAAAATCAAACATCTGTTCTTTTTTATTTCTTTTTTTTTAACATATTAAAGTGAAAATGTTTCATGCAATATGTCTGCTCATCCATTTTAGATATTTATTATAATTTCTAGTAAATTTTTAACTTTAAGATCCGGTTAGGCATGCAGAGAATGCAGAGATAAGCAATTTTTTTTTAAGTATATGTGTGTATGGCTGTTTATGGCAAATTCAAATCTCACGTGCAACCAAAATATTTTAGTAACGTTATTTGGCATCTTTTAAATATTCTGATATAATAGATTGGTCCTGAAGAGGTCACAAAAGCCAACCCTCAGTTTGTGAGTTTCTGAACAAAAAAAAATTCTTACACATTTTTCTATAGAAAAATTCAGAAAATACTTGAACAAATCCTACTAATAGCTAGCTCTATTATTTTGCAAAAAAGACATTTGAATTCTTATCAGAATCGATCTGAACTATACAAAATAATTGTTTATATTATTACACACACACACACACACACACATGCGCACATACAGATGTATGTGTGTGAGATAAAATCCATCCACAATTCTATCCTTCCATAAAAGAGTTCTATTCCTCTCCTTTACTATCATTCAAAAGGATAAAAGCTGTCATCAACCAAGATGAGCAGTTAAATATTAACAGCAAGGCAGGTGACATATATGCAACCAAAAACTTTATAGGATACAATGAGCTCAGTCCATCTAGTGACAGCTGATTCTCTGGTTGTTGTGGCAACAAGAACTGTGATAGGAACTGTTTGGTTATTACCACTGGCAACACCATTTCATTTACCTTATAAAAATTGCGTTCTTTACATCATCATCATCATCATCATCGTCATATCGGAAGATTGTGGTAATAACCTGCTTTCTAAGTTACTACTAATACTGTCAATTTTAATGCTGTTTTAATCTACAACTATTAATAATTAGAAACCAAGTTATATCTTAAGCTTTTTAGCTACCTTTCATGTGGTATTCATTGAGGATGAACTGTTGCTATGTGACCTTATCAGTAAACCTTTCACTAACCCAGCAACTTGAGGTTAAAAGAAAAAAAAATATTTGTATATTATTTACAATTATAGAAATGAAATCAATCCAAGAGTTCACAAGGTAATACTGATTTCTATGCTTGGTGCAAAGTGAACTAGTATTTCATTCTGAAAAAAGAAAAAAGTGTTCTTTAAAATGAACTCTTATATGCACGTAGGTGCAAATTTAATGATTTCCCCTACATTTTTAACTCTTATATTTACATATAGATGCAAACTTAATGATGTCCCCACATTTTTAACTCTTATATGCACGTAGGTGCAAACTTGTTGCCATATTTTTGTTTCTTATGTGTTGTGATGTGGTGGAAGGCGCATTCTATTCAGCTCATCAGTTGGAGAAGCTGCAAACTAATAATGAATGTGTATGAGGAAAAAGAATTGTCTGAGACTACGAGACACCCAACACCATTGCACAAGTGATATGGAATGTCAAACGATTCTAAGAAATGTAGAACCCACCATAGCATTCGATCATTGGAACACGGAAGAGGCCAAAACCTGTTTTCCTATTCTCGCTTTAAAACTAAAGGGAAGTGTAAAAGAGGTAGGCAACATTTGGAATGGTAAATATAAGGAATCATGAAATAGTAAATCAAGAAATTCTAGTGTAAAAACATAAATTACACAAACGTGTATGCGCACTTCACCATCTTTCAGGCAAGAATCAAAGTGTAGTATCTTTTTTCTCCATGGTCAGAGAAGGAAAAATCCTTCTTGCCTGGTGTAATTGTTAATTTTGTCACCATCTAGAACATCCCCTGACCCTTTTAAAGATCTGAATTTTCCTCACATTATAACCGAATATGTGTTTGTCATTGCTCTTGTGGTGGTGGTGGTGGGGTTAGGGCTAAATAGGGACACATGTATACGCAGAGGTATGAAATATTATATTTCATTGAATAAAATGGATGTTTCATGTCTTATTTGATATGTTAATATTCTTCCCATAATGCTAA
The DNA here is from genome assembly GCF_053919585.1 of Euprymna scolopes. NCBI lineage: Eukaryota > Metazoa > Mollusca > Cephalopoda > Sepiida > Sepiolidae > Euprymna > Euprymna scolopes. The sequence goes on along the minus strand of NC_136487.1, from coordinate 9,452,790 downwards.
GAAACTTTCGTAAGTAATGGAAGTAGAAGAATTTTTGGAAATTCTTTCATTTACTTCTCAGAAATTGATGGAATTTTGCAAAGAATAATCTGCATATCTTGTAGACAGATTATCCATTTTAATCTATGCTTTAAAAAGAATGCTGTCAAACTATACACACACACACGTATATATTAGTATGAAAATATATTTATGGCAATTAAGTTAAACAGAGACGCTATATTTCATTCGTGCAGATAATTGTTAGGTCAATTGCGTACTATGTGCATTTAACTTTAAGATTCCCATTGCTGATCAAACATAGACGCTTCCGTGTAGCTTAATTGCGATAAATATATTTTCATACTACTTTTAATAAGCTCTACTCATATATTGAGCACTGTCAAATCAAATACTGAAAATCTATACATAGTATATTATTTCATATATATGTACTCACATACCACACACATTTCCAATGTCACCTTACCTATGGTTCCTTGCCAAAAAGAGATAAATTTGTAATTTGAAGGCATAAAAAAATTGCCATTGTTTAAATAGGAACTACAGGTATGATGCAACTGAAATGTAAATATCTTTATTAACAAATATGTTAGACACTTATCCCAGGAATTGAGCTCTCTGGTCAATTTTTCTTTAAAAATGTCTACACCATATATATTGTGTGTAGCTAGGCAACATTCGTTCTACATATATATATATATATATATATATATATATATATACACACACACACTACTACTCTCTGGTTCAAAAGAAATGCAAGATACCTACATGGATCTTTGACTGAGGTAAAAGTGCTAATCCATACACAAATCCATTCTGTCATTCTCTTTTAAAAGTGTCATCATCTAATATTTACTCCTTAATGGATGTTCATAAAATCCAACATTTTTTAACGAAATTTAAGAGTAGATATGTTGTATTTATCAGTGTATTCCAGACAATGGGGGCATATACACGGTTAATACAGATGTAGATATAAATATGTAAAAACTGGTCTTCACATTAAACACAGTATCTACTTCAAGAACATTCATTATATATATATATATATATATATATATATATATATATATATATATATATATATATATATATATATATAATCTTTTAGCAATTGAAATTTAGTTGAATATAACAAATCAAGAAAGTATGTAAATTATACAAACGCTTTTCCACAAAGTCTTTCTGGTTTATACAAAAGAAAATATCTGCCGAGATTGAAAGAATGAAATTGTCTTGTTAGCGTTATATAACATATAGTATTTCTTGGGCTTTGGGATTTGAACAAAATATCCTCAGCCAGTAAAGAAGGAATCTTTCTAGACTGAGACCATTTAAATTTTTGGCCCAATCCAGTGTACCACTTTTGGTCAGTTGGATTTTTCCGACATCAAAAGCAGATATTTTATCTAACTCTGTCCTTGTGAGGAGGCAAGTAGACCAGGATATCTAATATAATTGTCAAATGATTGATACCAATCTGTCTTGTGTAAACAGTAGGTATGAGAACAATTACAATTTTGGAAAATGGCTAGTGACACAGTCAAAATACTTTGAAATATCCTAAATTATTTGGACGATTTTTATCTTCTTTTAATCCAAATGGCTGTTGTATTGTTTTTTTTTTTTGTTGTGTAAACAGTAATGACTTTGTGAAAACTCAGATTCTTCCCTGTCTGTTATATCCAAATATATATATATATATATATATATAATACCTATATAAAGATACAAACACACAAACAAACACACACCATGTTATCACCACCCTTCCCTGATAGAAATAGCCAAGACAAATTAATAACATTTTTTTTTTACATTTTAGACATTTTTTTTTTTATAAAAAAGGCTTATTTGAACAAAGTAAAAGAATAAAAGAAAATGCAATGAAAACTATGCTAGCAACAAAAACAAACAAAACAAAGCTAATACAACAACAACAACAAAACAATTATTTCTCTTAAAAAAAAAAATAATTTTACTTTCAGAACCAGTTTGAAAATAAAAGAAAAAAAAAAAAAACTATAAAAAGTGGTTATCTTTATGATCTATTTAAACAAAAACATCCTGAAAAAATATTTCCTAAAAAATTAAAAAAAATTTTTTTTTCAAATTTGTAATTAGTAAATTCCACTTTAAAATTAAAAAAAAATTAAAACAAGCTAAATGACTTGTTTTAATATTTTTAAGATAAAACTTTAAATCTGTGAAAAAAAATATTTTAAAATAATTTTTTTTTTTGGTTTGGGGATAATTCCAATTTTGTTGTTGTTGTTGTTCACGCTCACACGTAGCGTCAAAGAAATATATTTATCATTTTTTCATCTTTATGATAAGCATTAAAAAAAAAATTGGTAAAGTGGTTTGCTCCTGTGGTAGCAGTCTGCCATTGAATTCATATTACTATCATTTTTTAAAAATATTCTCAGCAACAAACAGTTTACAGACAACTATATTTAAATATTACTAATATACTGTCTTAATATTTTTAATAAACTATAATTAACAGACTTTTTTAATTACTTAACATTTGAAATGATGAGTTGGTGGGATCGAACCTATGTCTCAGTGATCAAAACATCCCTAATCTATCCACTCGGTCACATATCTGATCTTCAATTAATTTAATTGTGTTTACACAAGCAAAATGTGTGGTGGCTTCCTCTGCTTTATAAAAAAATGAGCATTCTGGTCGCCTTTGACTATGGTTAGTCAATTTAATTATTTGATCTTATTTATTTGATTTGATACTGCTTAATTACTTATATTATAGTATTACATTTATTCTGACATTTTGACAACAAATTCTTTGAATGAAACCAATCCCTGAGTTATATAATTCTTGAATTGATAGCGGCTTTCCCCCAAAATTATAGATAGCAAACAAAGAGATTGTTGAACACATTAAGCGTTGATCTGCCATTACGTATAACTGGCTCAAAACATTAGCCAATCAAGACGAGTTTCAGTAGTTTTAATAATCTTGGTATCATAATGAGTTTTTCTCAAAATTATAAAAGATAGGCAGAGAATAAATTGACAAAAATATTGTCTTAATTATAAAAAATAAGTTTAAATCTGAACAACTCTCCTATAAATAATAATGACTTTATAAATTTATACATTTTTTTAATCTGATGTCATTCCTTTTTCGTTTCTGTTATAATCTATCCAAATCAAGTATTATAAATAAATGGATGCAAACTGGTGCTTCAGGACAACTGGTGATCTGTAGAATTTTTGTTATAGTTCACAAAAGCATGAACAAGTATCACACTAAAACCGTGTGATACATATAAATGCACTTACTTTATACATCTAAATTTATAGTTGGCTTCCGATTTTAAAATTATATATTTAGTGATCCATGAACTTGAAAAGAATTGGTGAACAATATTCAAGATACTAAATGATTATGCAGGATGATTTTTTTGAAATTTCGTATAACCTCATAAATTATTCATTCAGTCTTATATAGATTTTTTAATAGGCTTCAAATTAGGATTAATATTCATCTGAATTATCTCCCTTTGTAAATGTTGACTCTAGAAGTGTCACTGCTAAACAGACATCAGTTTTTCTTTATCATTAGAAAGATTATTTTTCATGATTTTCGTTATGTATTACTCATTAATCAAAGTATATTTTCCAATATCAATAGGTTAATAGGTTGCAGCATGTTACTTAAATAGATTTTAATGAATTGTTGTTTTTTTTTCTTTTATTAAAACAGTTTAACCTTTGATTATTATTTCATAGCATCCATTTTATAAAAGTAACATAATAGTAATTTCAATTTTCAATAGAAATTTTTTATTCAAATTCTAGTTTACTTATAATTTTTCAAATCAAAATGTTAGTCAACATCTAAATTTTCAAATACAAATGTTACTTAAAAGTTTAACTCTTCCGATCCAATATGTTGGTAGACATTTAAATCTTTGAATCCAACATGTTGGTTGACATTTAACTTTTCGGATCCAATATTTTGGTCAACATTTAACTTTTAGAACCCAGTATGGTGGACACTGTCGATTTAATACTCTTGTCTTGTACTGATTATTACATAAACGACTCTTAAAATCTTGATAAGTTTTTCCATAGAAATGTTTTGGGGGTGATTTTTATTCCCTGATGGCAATATATATATATATATATATATATATATATATATATATAAAATGGAATCTGTTTATTCTTTGAATTTCTTATGAACATGGCAAAGATTTTATTTTTTTTGTATTCAATTTCACTAAAATGCTACTGCTACGATGAATGTTAACCGAACAAATAAATCTTAGGTGATAATTTATTAAACAGAATTGTTTGTATTAACTATTTCGAAATTACTTAAAATCAATTAACTAAGGGAGATAATTCCGTTTTGTTTATAAATAAATGTTGGTTAACTACAATTAACCGAAAACTTTTGTAATAAACAAATTACTTGGAAGTTATATAACTATTTTTAATCATTCATTTTTTTTTGTTTTGTTTTTTTGCATATAAATTATTCAAAAAGTTTCAAATTGGAATTGCGAGTTGTCTGAAATGTATTTGTCTTTTGTTTAAAAGAAAGAATATTTTCACTTGAGAGTAAGACATTTTGGAGAGAGAGAAACATTAGATATAATCAAGCAGTAAATTTTTTTATCAAGAGTGATAAACATTATTTAAATTTCAGTTTTTAGTTAACCAAAGGCAATATTTCTGATTTGTATTAAAATTGCAGCTGAAATTTGTCGATTTGATGACAAATCAACCCATTTTGAATGAGTTAATATTCAATATGCAGTGTGATTCATGGCATACCATTATTTGAACACAAGTTGGTATTTTATCCAAATTGTGGGTTCAAACCTTTCCCAACGGTATTAATGCATAAGTTATCACATTAAGATCAGAAATGATTTGAGATTGTGCATAGTCGATCCCATAGTCTGCAACAATATCAATTGGGCCAATTTAAATTGTAATTACCATTAAAATTTTGGGTCTGTTTTGTTTAAACTTTTTACTTTGTATCAGTTTTTTGTGATTTTTTTTATGCATACTCCAAAATAATTAGCAGGATTCTACTTTTTATCTATTTTTTATTTCTATTCTATTTAACCTTGAAAATGATCAGGTATGCAAATTAAATTTGAGTAAATAAAACCCCTGGCAGATTGTAGACTGAAGTGCAGCATGTACTTGACCAGCAAACATACGGCCTTCTCCAGTTCAATTTTTGCTACTACCACAACTGACAAGTGAAGGAACCACTTAATTATTATTAGTTTTAATTTTATGCTTGCTTCTCAGTTTTTTTGTTTTTTTTTAAATTTTTTTTTATATCGTGAAATGGCAAATACTGAATTGGTACAGGCGAAAAGAAATATTCTGTGCATTTTTTTGGTTTAATTTTCTTTTTTTAATTAAAATTTTTTCCACATTAAATCATTTTTTTTTTTTTTTTGGTGTGTGTGATTGTGTGCCTGGGTTAAGGGTTAGGGATTGAGGTGGGTTTTAGGTGGGTTACAATAGGGGAAAGTCACCAATTTTATTTATTTTTTTAATTTTTATATACTCTCAAAACTTAAAAAAAACAAACAAACAAACAAACAAACAAAAAAAAACAACAACTTTTCAAGGTCAGAAGTATAACAGAAAGGCGTGTGGGAAAGTGACCAACCACTCAATTTTTGTAAAAATTGTACAGGAATGAATTAAAAAAAAGCAAAAAAAAAAAAAAAAAAAAAACAATATTCGTAATAAAAAACCGGACTGCTTGTTTTGTTTTGTTTGAAACTGAGTGACCTCTCATGGTTTGATGTATAGGTTCACTGCCAAATTGCTGACAACTTTATCTTCTGGAACCTTCTTTGGTCCAAATACAATTAAGAGCAGGAAATTTAAATGCTTGTAGTTACCAAATTATTTAATCAACGGATTTTCAGATCATGGATATTTAAATTGTGATTGCTTGGTAGAATGGCCAATCCAAACTTAAAACAAAAGTTATCAAAAATGCTATGAGTTATACTGTCATATATATGACAGTATAACGGTATTTTTATAAATTAATGATCAATATTAAACTTTAATGAAAACTTCATATAAAAAAAAGGTTTTGATATATAAAACAATATTCAATTAAATGAGAATATATAAAGAAAGTAAGAAAAATGTTTATGATTCTCTGTTGGACAACAAATTAAAACAAAGAAAAAAGTTATAAACAGCAGTAAATAATTTTCCAACAAAACGAACATGTTTAAATATTTTTAACAATAAATGAAAAAAAAATAGTTTGCATTATTAAATGAATATCATCCAGTAAGAAACATAGAAAAATGTTTCTTATACGAAATTAAACTTTTCTAATAAATAAAAATCTTGGCCAATTGAGATTCATTTTTATGGTCTATAAAGAAAAAAACAAAACACAATTCATATATTTGGAAAAGACTAGATTCTAAAAATAGGCATATTAATACACTGCGGTTTGGAGCTGATAGAATCTGGTCCTTTCATATATATATATATATATATATATATATATATATATATATATATATATATATAATGGTTACTAGTGTTGAAAAGATCATTTGAAAACAAAACGAAATGTAGTAGTATTAACAAATTTGCAATTTGTTATGAATTGCAAATAAAAACCAAACAAGCCATTAAAATGTGTTTAAAAAAACGAATGTAGACATATGTAACCATGGCAGTATGTAAAATAAGGCAAGAAACTCAGATTTCCTGGTAATATAAAAATTACCATCATAAAAAAAAAACGATTTTGACCACCTTTCATTCCCAGGAAAAGAGTATGCAAGACTATTTTTTCATATATGAGTTATGAAGAACTTAATAACGTTTAAACATTTTTTTTTCTTTTCAAAAAAATTAAACAACCTAAACTTTCATGCTTTTCCTTCATTACGTATCCAGATGAGATCTGTCTAATAAAGATGGTAAAAAAAAATTTTATACAGAGTAATATGCTAAAATTATAACAAATGTTTGGTTTTTACTCACAAAAGATAATATTGGTATTACCAAACCTACTTTTCAGAAAATATTTGAAGGATTAAAAAAAAAAATTTTCTTGAGTAAAAAATTCTTTTTATTCAAAGATAAAAGAAAATTCAGTATTTTTTTTATTTGTTTGAGTAAAAAAAAATTTTTTATAACTTAAAAAAAACAAACAAGTAAAGAAATAGTTTTACTGAATAACTTTTCAATTCTAATATTTTTCTATTAAAGTTTTAGCTCAGAAATATACATAAATATTATTAACAATTGCTTCGATTGTTTTCTCAAAAATAAATAAAATAAAGACTATGCTTAACATGCATTAAAACACATGCAAATCCACATTGAAGAAATCTCGGCTATGTACTATTTTTTTATTGCCATGTTATGTATTTATTTAAAACTCTTTTTTCAAAAGATTTACTTTGTATGATTATCGTCAAGAAATGTCAATTACTTCAAGTAATTATAAGTTATTTAAAGAAAGACAAATATGCATTTTTGAATATACAAAATGGGATCTACAAGCTAATAACTATTTCTGGATCAATCTAAGTTATTACAAATTGACACAAACCTTTTTCGGGGATTAAGAAATCTAAAATTATTGTCATGATGAATCGAATCTCTTTTTTCCAAAAGAATGCATCTATTTCATCAACATTAAAAGATGTCTTTTTGTAATGATGACTAATGAATCAGCTTTATAGTTTCAACTTGGTATTTTATTCTTTTTTTATTAGATTTTTTTTTTTAATCAATATTTTCATATTGATTTAGTGAGATCCCAATATATTTTGTTTGTTGTAGACTTTCTGAAATGATCACTCATTTGAATAAAAACAAACTTTCTTGTTGTTTAACTTTAATCCGATAGGAATAACAGAACAGATTAACTAAACCAATGTAACTAATTTTTCTAATATTTACTTGTGCACCTTGCAAGACGGAAGCAGGGACGAGGGAGAATCTAGGTTTTTTTTTTTAATTATTTATTTTAACAGGTTTTGGATAGAAGGGTTATAACAAAATAAGCAATTTCTAATAAATTTAAATATTGGTCAGTCATCCGTGAAGAACTGGTTCTACTGCCGGTTTTGAGTTTCAAATCATCAAAACCACTCCACCAGTAACCAAAGCATTTCTTAATAGAAAAATTCTTCTTCCTATAGTGCGACATCATTCTACACATGACACAAACATTAAAAACTAAATGACTTCACAGAAAAATAAACAATTGTGAGATGAAGTCAAATGATGTAATTTTATCATTATCATCATCTACATTGAATACCTAATGTTTTACTACTATACATCTACTACATTATATATATATATATATATATATATATATATATATATATATATATATATATTCTATTCACCAATAGAAAACAAATAAAGAAAAGTTATAAACTTTTATACTTTTTGCACTCATTTCTTTTTATGTATTTTCATATATATATATATATATATATATATATATGACACAATCACGTTGACACACCGGTTATCGCCAGATCACTGAAGTTGAGCCTGGCCAGTACCAGATGGGTGACTATTTAAGAAGGCTAGGCACTGTATATTCTGCACAGAGTCATAGAAATTGCCAGATTGGTATCTGGGGCGCATTAATTCACTGAGGGAGATGCACCGCCAGTTTTCGTTAAGAAAGGCATCTAGGAGAAGGAAACTCTAATGTAAAAACCTGTGGTCTACTGTATACTTTGTCCTGTGGCAGTCATCTGCACCAACAAAGATTAGCAGTAATACCAAAAAGTGTGGTTGGTTCTACACAAAGCCTTCACCACTATAAACAAATCATCTGAGTAGATTTCCAAGCAACTTAGTTGTTGTGGCGGAAGCTCATACGTCAAAATCAACGGGTGTCCATCATCACCATCATATATATATATATATACACACAAAGTCATTATTCTATGTACGTACAAAATTATTATATATATACACACAAAATTATTCACAGTATATATATATATATATATATATATACACAAAATTATTCACAGTATATTTGATATCATAGATAAATATTGTATCTGCAATGTTTATCTATTACATTTACAAAGATGCATGGGTTTTATTATCTATCTTTATTTTTTTGTAAGTTTAAAGATGAATTTATTTTCAAATCATGTGAATATATATATTTTTTTCATTTTTAAAAGCCTTAATTTTTGTTTTCAACAAAACGTACCCAGCATTAGAGTTATATTATAAAAATTTACATTATATATATATATATATATATATATATATATATATATATTAGTCACAACCATTCCACAATATGTCAACAATCACAATATGCTTTGATATAATAGAATATAAAACAAAACAGATATTTGTGCAAACAATAACAAAAAACATACATATATACATATCACACACGTGCATGTGTGTGTGTGTGCTTATGTGTACATATGTATGTGTGTGTTTGTGTCCATGTGATAAAATTACGAAGAAGCAATACGTGGAGAGTAAAAAGTAAAATAATATTAGTGATTTTTTTTTTCTTCGGTTTTGGGTTTTTGCTTTTGGCTAAGAAGACGAAAGAATCACATGTTTATATTCGCGGGGTTTTATCTTGTCAAACTATGCCTTTCCATTGCACGTAAAGGTCAACGGTCAATATCAAATGCTTCTGATGATCTCAAAAACGCAAGTGGGGAAGCAACTGGACAATTTATTATATTTACAAGCACATATGTTTTTAATTTATCATTTAAACTTTTTTTTTTTTTTGCATCCATAAGATATGAATTAACTTTGAAAGATTTTTTAAAAAATTTATCAAATGTTTCAGAGAAAAATGTCTAAACTATATTTAAAAAATAGATTTAGTTTATTTTAAATTTTTAGTGGAAGAAATTAATATTCCTATATCGTCTGTGAGTAAAATGGAGAAAAGATGAATATAAAATATCTAATAAAAAATATCAACATTTTATAATGTCGATGCAATGTATAATTATAGCAAAAGAAATACATCTGAGAAAATGTATGCGTGAAAACATGCAATTTACTTTTTTATGCTAAGAAAAATGTCCACTTTTGAGTTAAGAAAAATTGTTGTCAGAAGGTGAGTGGAAAGTAAAAGTATACATTTCAATGTTTACCTGTGTGTGTGTGTGTGTGTGTGTGTGTGTGTGTGTGTGTGTGTGTGGCTCCCACTCTACGGTGTATGGTAGCCAGTTTTTGAGTATAGATCTTTTAGACATACATATTTAAAAACTATGTATGATCCAAACAAAATTATATATTATATATATAAGGTGTGTGTGTGTGTGTGTGTGTTTAGCAAGTGGTTAAAATCCCTTCCCTCCAACTCTCTGCAAAGATGAAATAACGATGGTAAAATCGTTATCTAAAGGCTCACGCATCTATAGATTTTCTTGTCAATTATCGTGACAAGAATTTCTTTCAAGATAGTAAACAATGGAATCAAGTGCGAGGGAAAATGGTTTCATGAGAACATTCTTCTATCAGTAACACCACTGCACATGTAAACATAAATACAGTCTGATTTATAATGGAAAAGTGCGTAATATTAAGGATAGCACATATGTGGATCAAAGTTTAGAAACATAGTCATCGGCACATGGGGATTTCAGGTCTGAAAGTGCAAAACAAGAAATTGCTAGTCTCCATGTACTGTTAACTGTCTCCAAATATATATATATATATATATATATATATATATATATATATATATATATATAGCACTCTGGTGAAGGAAATGATGATATTCCACTAGTGTCAAGGTGACACTTTTCTGTAAAAGAAATGAGTACTTTCAGTTATCAGTATCATAAAAATATACAAATAAATGAGAAACTCAATTTAGATATCATATAATTTGTCTCACTATCATTCACAGTTTCATTTCGTTCAGTTAGTAGAGTACCGGATGACAACCACTGGGATTCCCATTTACCAATCTTACTAGTTTTAGCTACAATGATGAGTTGTAAAGTCAAGAAAACATGGGTCACTAATATATATATATATATATATATATATATATATATATATATATATATATATATAGTCGCCCATGTTTTCTTGGGCTTTATTTAAATTGTTTATCTATTATCTATAATAAAAGTTTAAGCAAAATATTCGTTTTTCACACATTAAAAAGGTGTTAGCTGTGCGAAAGTGTATCAACATTTTGTTTTGAATCCTTCGTTAATATCAGTGGAGTATGACTGATCATGGATTCGTGAAGCATGTGCATAAAGAAACTTAACAGGAGAAAGGAGAAAAAAATAGAGCAGTTAAGGTAAGTTGATTGTTTTACCAATACAAAAAGTTGGTGCAATAGTTACAAATTATCCCCCTTTATTAGAGCTCTTCACTGACGTCACACCAGAAATAAAAATGAAACTTCAGTCTCTTTTTCATCATGTTTGGCATTCAGTTCAGATGTATGAAAGCATGAAGTGAATATCACATGCATTCTTTGAATTTCAGCCCGGTCTTCATACATTACAATATGTAAAAGTGAAAATAATTTCTTTCTTGCAAGAAGAAAAGTTATAATGAACACACACATGCATAATAATCTATATTTTTACTCTTTTTTAAGTTAAAGTGTAATGTGTGTGTATGTGTGTGTGTGCACGCAAGGGAGGGAGGGAGAGAGAGAGAGAGAGAGAGAGACCTGCAAGACATGAAAAGTACATTTAAAAAGAAAAATGATGAAAACATTTAATTTTTTTGGAGATCACTAAATCTATAAATATGTACAGATTTTTTTTCTTTTGGCAGGAAGCAATTGACTTTCCTAATCAGAAATATGACTGCTGTATATACAACATTATAAATAAAAATTACTCTCTTTTCATTAAAGTTTTATCTAGTCAACACAACACTGATAAAAATGTAAGAACTTTGAAAGATAATGAAATTCTTCAACATGCATTGTGGTCTTCTTAGTAACGTCATTTTAGTATTGTCAGTAGTTTTATGTACAATCCCCACCCCACCCAAAAATAAAGAATTCATGTTTCATTATTGTCGGCATTGGAGGACATATCTACTTTTTTGCTATAATTTTTTTTTCTTTTTTTTTAGCCATTTTTTTTTTTTTTGTCTGTCAACTTCATGAATTAAAACCTAAAGACTATTAGGTTTTGATTTCACTGGGATCAAAGTTATATATATATATATATATATATATATATATATATATATATATATATATATATATATATATATATATATTCACTACAAGGAGAATTTTGTTTATAAGGGAAGATAAAAGAGAAGTCACTAAAAAATGGAAAATATGATGACATACACACATATATATATATATATATATATATATATATATATATAAATATTAATATACAAGACCGATTCTTATTGATGACTAATTCTTAAGATATGAGATCAATTCCATCACATGACAAAAAATCAATAGAAAACATAAATTAGTTCATTTTATTTTGAGGAAGGAATTCCTTTTTTATGAATTTTTTTTAAGTTTAATAATATTTTATACATTATGTAATTTAAAAATAAATTTATTAAAGATGTTTCATTTTTGAAATAGAAAAGTTATAAATTTTGAGCTTTTTTTTTAATAGATAAGTTGTTAATTCTGAGCTCCTTTTTTTAAATAGAGAAGTTATGAATTCTAAGCTGCTTTGAAATTTATCGAAACAAAACTAATTATTAAAATCTGTTTAACAAAATAAAAATCATAATACAAAAGAATGACACTCGTCTGAACATTTTATTTAAAATTTACATTGGCTGCGAATGTAAGTCTCATCTTTAGATTGTAAAAGAAGAATGAAGAATATTTTCTACTATTTAAAAGATTTAATATCTACGTGATCCATACATAATATAATAAGTATAACAAAATCTTTCGTCATTATTTTCTATAATCGAGATGTGTCAAGAAATATCATGGATCAAATGCTTAGCTAAGAGAAGGTGTGAACGGAAATAGTACTCCACCTCCAAATTCATTGTCATGTTCAGGCTGCACAAACAATTTTTTAATTAAAAAAATTTGATGATTAAAAACATTAAACGAGTTCACCATTGTTTTCCATAGATTTTGTATTCAACAACATCCTTCCTATCTCTTACAGAAGAGAACTTGTCTGTAAAGCAGAAAATCCAACATTGAAAATAAAAAAAATGTTTGCCGATGCCACCAGAGATTCATGGATAAACGTGGAAAATATTCTTGGAGTTCCCATAGGATAAGCAAAAGGGCTTACCTAAAAACAGGAAAATGTTCACCGAACTGAGGTAGACTAGCTTGTCTCTGTAATGACAAAGACCATTGTTGGAGGAGAACCAAGAATGAAAAGGAAGACTCCTTATTCTGATAAATATCCTGGATCTATTTCTGACCTGAACACTAAAATCAAATTAACCATTTCTGATTTGAAGGATCAAATTATTGCATAAATAGAAATTGGATGCGATTCGAATTCAACAAAGCTAAAAAAAAAAAATATTCATGATAATGTAGACCAAATTGAATGTATTTTACAAAATGTATTTTACAAAAAAAGTCCATTTCTTATATGAATTCATCTATAATTACTTATTCATAGGTGAGATTTTTCTTTAAGAATTGAACTTTACCTTCTTAACGGTGCCTGTCATAGTCATATAACTCTTTTAAAATGTTTCTTCAATGGGAAATCTATGTTAATTTTATCTGGAAAGCCGTGTTGCTTAATGAAAACTTTATGTGTAACAACTAATCCCATGAATAATGAAACTATTAATTAAATTTACCCCTGAGAATATGCAGTCTGACCTCAGTAATAACTTATTAACCCCCCCCCCCACATATATGAGAGAAAGGGTATATAAAAATGTATACTGTTTTAAGTATATATTTCTTATAAAATAATCAAAATTGTTACGAGTAATAAACTTAATGAAAGTGAATTTCCGATTTCAGAGCATAGTGTAAAATTACATTTCATTTACGACAAAAACATCAGTCCACAATCATAGTTTTTATTTTTATTATAGGCAAATTTTTATATTTATTTTTTTTCATATGGAAAAAATAAATATAAAAATCTACCTGTATAAAAAAATAAAGATAATGATTGTGGATTGATGTTTTTTGGTAACTGGGATATAATTTTACATGTATATATATATATATGTAAAATTATATCCCAGTTACCACAAAAAATAAGCCTGGCGAATTCTAGCATGGATGAAATGCAGAATATTCTGTGTAGCTTAATTGCCATATATATTTTTATAACTTACTGCTATATATATATATATATATATATATATATATATATACATACACATGCACACACACGCGCGCACACAGATCAATGAGTATCAGCTTTCAATACCGACTACACAGGTTTAAATTTCCACCTATATACAATGCTGAATTTCTTCACTGGCAGAGCATTATAACAATTAAAATACAAGTGGATTTTTTAGTCATGACTTATTTTTTTTATTTTATTTTATTTATTTTATTTTTTCATGACTCTTCGAATGATCTTACCATGATTAGACTGACATTACTTATTTCCGGCACCATCCCTGATCGCTTGAGCCATCTATTTTGACAATCAAAAAATTATTTTTCTCATTTTTTTTCTTTTATTGCCTTCAATAATTCTTTTTGTTTTCTGTATTTACTTCTATTTTTACTTTGAACCATTTTTTTTTTCGTTATTTTGCATCATATTTTTTCAAGGCTGCTGCTTATTGTGACAGCAATGTTTCGCAATCTGTGATATGAAACCGGCAGTGAGCAATGTCAGCGAATTAGAAGAGTTCAGATTTGGTAAAACGTTAAGAATCAAGCTAGGCATGAAATCGACATGATTAAATGATCCATGGACTTAATTATTATATATTATGAATATATTTATTTCAGTATTTACTTTAAAAGTACTTAATACATTATTACTGTTACTGATACTTTTAAAAATAAAATAGTTATATTAATTAAATTTTCTTTAACACTTTATATATCCTTCATTTTATTAACATGAGCTTCCCCAGTTAAACAGAGTAAGGCAACTTTATGAAACGGTCAAAAAATTATTTAAAAAAAATTTTTCTTACATTTTATATTTTCCACTATTTTTGATTTTATAAATTTGTCTCATCCAATTTTACAAATTGTGTCTGGTGGTCGAAATTGATCAAAACGTAAACTATTTGAACACGATAATAATAGAATTATTTTGCTTCACTTTTTAATATTATTTACATACACTATTTTATATCTAATCCAGTCTAATCTGATATTCATATAATATCTGTAATATCTTATGCGATGAACAAAATAAGGAAATGTTTACCAAACCATTAAATCTTTTTTTCTTCTATTTAAATTTCTCAAATTCAGTTTCTAATACAAAATATGCAACGTTTCCTTGGATTTCTCTTTACATAATAATCGATAAGATGGACTAAGTTCTTCATAACTGTAAAAAAGATCTTGTAAAAAAATGGAAATTAAAAAAAAGGAACGACAATGAATTATGAAAACAACAGACTTGCATCTCTTTGAAGGAAAATTGTACCCAATAAAAGTTTTCTTTTCAGTGGTTCATCACTTCGAATAGACATTACAATAGAAATGCTTTAGATTCAAAGATGTTTGGTTTAGAGCAGTAAAACCATCGGTAAAATTTTACCATTCACTCCCTAGGCTGTCAAGAGAAAAATAAAAATAAGATTCTATTTTGATGAGGCGATTACACATCAACACTATCGGAATATCTGGAGAAAAGTTAAGGTTTTAGAATTCACTTTACTATATAAATTTACTGTAAAACGATTACACAGTTTTTAATCACATAACTTAATACAGATTGAGTTACAAATTGTTTTACTAAAATGATTGCTATTTTGAAAAAAATAATGTTATTCATTCTGTTCTATGCTATATTGTAAAGATTATCAATAACAGTTTCTGATTAGGAAGGGAGGGGCCATTTTATGTTATACTTATTACACGTGCTGTAGCTAAAATATATATACTTTACAAAATATTTTAACCTGGTGATACTGGTAGCAGTAAGAGGGCTTGAGACTTAGAGAGGTATATCTCCTCCAACTCCATCATATTAAGAATCAAAACAGCAAGTGGTGAGGTTATCAAATATAATACATATAAAAAAAATGAAAATGTAAATTTTTTCTTTTTCAGAACATGAACCAATAGATTATGATGGAAAAATTTTGATACAATTTTTATTTATTAGACTATTATTCCAGGAATTGAAATAGGGGGTCTTTACTTTAGATATAATAATAATTTGATACAATTTTTGTTTATTAGACGATTATTCCAGGAATTGAAATAGGGGGTCTTTACTTTATATATAATAATAATTTGATACAATTTTTATTTATTAGACGATTATTCCAGGAATTGAAATAGAGGGTCTTTACTTTATATATAATAATAATTTGATACAATTTTTGTTTATTAGACGATTATTCCAGGAATTGAAATAGGGGGTCTTTACTTTATATATAATAATAATTTGATACAATTTTTATTTATTAGACTATTATTCCAGGAATTGAAATAGGGGGTCTTTACTTTATATATAATAATAATTTGATACAATTTTTATTTATTAGACGATTATTCCAGGAATTGAAATAGGGGGTCTTTACTTTATATATAATAATAATTTGATACAATTTTTGTTTATTAGACGATTATTCCAGGAATTGAAATAGGGGGTCTTTACTTTATATATAATAATAATTTGATACAATTTTTATTTATTAGACGATTATTCCAGGAATTGAAATAGAGGGTCTTTACTTTATATATAATAATAATTTGATACAATTTTTGTTTATTAGACGATTATTCCAGGAATTGAAATAGGGGGTCTTTACTTTATATATAATAATAATTTGATACAATTTTTATTTATTAGACGATTATTCCAGGAATTGAAATAGGGGGTCTTTACTTTATATATAATAATAATTTGATACAATTTTTGTTTATTAGACGATTATTCCAGGAATTGAAATAGGGGGTCTTTACTTTATATATAATAATAATTTGATACAATTTTTATTTATTAGACTATTATTCCAGGAATTGAAATAGGGGGTCTTTACTTTATATATAATAATAATTTGATACAATTTTTATTTATTAGACGATTATTCCAGGAATTGAAATAGGGGGTCTTTACTTTATATATAATAATAATTTGATACAATTTTTGTTTATTAGACGATTATTCCAGGAATTGAAATAGGGGGTCTTTACTTTATATATAATAATAATTTGATACAATTTTTATTTATTAGACTATTATTCCAGGAATTGAAATAGGGGGTCTTTACTTTATATATAATAATAATTTGATACAATTTTTATTTATTAGACGATTATTCCAGGAATTGAAATAGGGGGTCTTTACTTTATATATAATAATAATTTGATACAATTTTTGTTTATTAGACGATTATTCCAGGAATTGAAATAGGGGGTCTTTACTTTATATATAATAATAATTTGATACAATTTTTATTTATTAGACGATTATTCCAGGAATTGAAATAGAGGGTCTTTACTTTATATATAATAATAATTTGATACAATTTTTGTTTATTAGACGATTATTCCAGGAATTGAAATAGGGGGTCTTTACTTTATATATAATAATAATTTGATACAATTTTTATTTATTAGACGATTATTCCAGGAATTGAAATAGGGGGTCTTTACTTTATATATAATAATAATTTGATACAATTTTTGTTTATTAGACGATTATTCCAGGAATTGAAATAGGGGGTCTTTACTTTATATATAATAATAATTTGATACAATTTTTATTTATTAGACTATTATTCCAGGAATTGAAATAGGGGGTCTTTACTTTATATATAATAATAATTTGATACAATTTTTATTTATTAGACGATTATTCCAGGAATTGAAATAGGGGGTCTTTACTTTATATATAATAATAATTTGATACAATTTTTGTTTATTAGACGATTATTCCAGGAATTGAAATAGGGGGTCTTTACTTTATATATAATAATAATTTGATACAATTTTTATTTATTAGACTATTATTCCAGGAATTGAAATAGGGGGTCTTTACTTTATATATAATAATAATTTGATACAATTTTTATTTATTAGACGATTATTCCAGGAATTGAAATAGGGGGTCTTTACTTTATATATAATAATAATTTGATACAATTTTTGTTTATTAGACGATTATTCCAGGAATTGAAATAGGGGGTCTTTACTTTATATATAATAATAATTTGATACAATTTTTATTTATTAGACGATTATTCCAGGAATTGAAATAGAGGGTCTTTACTTTATATATAATAATAATTTGATACAATTTTTGTTTATTAGACGATTATTCCAGGAATTGAAATAGGGGGTCTTTACTTTATATATAATAATAATTTGATACAATTTTTATTTATTAGACGATTATTCCAGGAATTGAAATAGGGGGTCTTTACTTTATATATAATAATAATTTGATACAATTTTTGTTTATTAGACGATTATTCCAGGAATTGAAATAGGGGGTCTTTACTTTATATATAATAATAATTTGATACAATTTTTATTTATTAGACTATTATTCCAGGAATTGAAATAGGGGGTCTTTACTTTATATATAATAATAATTTGATACAATTTTTATTTATTAGACGATTATTCCAGGAATTGAAATAGGGGGTCTTTACTTTATATATAATAATAATTTGATACAATTTTTATTTATTAGACGATTATTCCAGGAATTGAAATAGGGGGTCTTTACTTTATATATAATAATAATTTGATACAATTTTTGTTTATTAGACGATTATTCCAGGAATTGAAATAGGGGGTCTTTACTTTATATATAATAATAATTTGATACAATTTTTGTTTATTAGACGATTATTCCAGGAATTGAAATAGGGGGTCTTTACTGTATATATAATAATAATTTGATACAATTTTTATTTATTAGACTATTATTCCAGGAATTGAAATAGGGGGTCTTTACTTTATATATAATAATAATTTGATACAATTTTTATTTATTAGACTATTATTCCAGGAATTGAAATAGGGGGTCTTTACTTTATATATAATAATAATTTGATACAATTTTTGTTTATTAGACTATTATTCCAGGAATTGAAATAGGGGGTCTTTACTTTATATATAATAATAATTTGATACAATTTTTGTTTATTAGACGATTATTCCAGGAATTGAAATAGGGGGTCTTTACTTTATATATAATAATAATTTGATACAATTTTTGTTTATTAGACGATTATTCCAGGAATTGAAATAGGGGGTCTTTACTGTATATATAATAATAATTTGATACAATTTTTATTTATTAGACTATTATTCCAGGAATTGAAATAGGGGGTCTTTACTTTATATATAATAATAATTTGATACAATTTTTATTTATTAGACTATTATTCCAGGAATTGAAATAGGGGGTCTTTACTTTATATATAATAATAATTTGATACAATTTTTGTTTATTAGACTATTATTCCAGGAATTGAAATAGGGGGTCTTTACTTTATATATAATAATAATTTGATACAATTTTTGTTTATTAGACGATTATTCCAGGAATTGAAATAGGGGGTCTTTACTTTATATATAATAATAATTTGATACAATTTTTGTTTATTAGACGATTATTCCAGGAATTGAAATAGGGGGTCTTTACTTTATATATAATAATAATTTGATACAATTTTTATTTATTAGACTATTATTCCAGGAATTGAAATAGGGGGTCTTTACTTTATATATAATAATAATTTGATACAATTTTTGTTTATTAGACGATTATTCCAGGAATTGAAATAGGGGGTCTTTACTTTATATATAATAATAATTTGATACAATTTTTATTTATTAGACTATTATTCCAGGAATTGAAATAGGGGGTCTTTACTTTATATATAATAATAATTTGATACAATTTTTGTTTATTAGACGATTATTCCAGGAATTGAAATAGGGGGTCTTTACTTTATATATAATAATAATTTGATACAATTTTTGTTTATTAGACGATTATTCCAGGAATTGAAATAGGGGGTCTTTACTTTATATATAATAATAATTTGATACAATTTTTGTTTATTAGACGATTATTCCAGGAATTGAAATAGGGGGTCTTTACTTTATATATAATAATAATTTGATACAATTTTTATTTATTAGACTATTATTCCAGGAATTGAAATAGGGGGTCTTTACTTTATATATAATAATAATTTGATACAATTTTTATTTATTAGACGATTATTCCAGGAATTGAAATAGGGGGTCTTTACTTTATATATAATAATAATTTGATACAATTTTTATTTATTAGACGATTATTCCAGGAATTGAAATAGGGGGTCTTTACTTTATATATAATAATAATTTGATACAATTTTTGTTTATTAGACGATTATTCCAGGAATTGAAATAGGGGGTCTTTACTTTATATATAATAATAATTTGATACAATTTTTGTTTATTAGACGATTATTCCAGGAATTGAAATAGGGGGTCTTTACTGTATATATAATAATAATTTGATACAATTTTTATTTATTAGACTATTATTCCAGGAATTGAAATAGGGGGTCTTTACTTTATATATAATAATAATTTGATACAATTTTTATTTATTAGACTATTATTCCAGGAATTGAAATAGGGGGTCTTTACTTTATATATAATAATAATTTGATACAATTTTTGTTTATTAGACTATTATTCCAGGAATTGAAATAGGGGGTCTTTACTTTATATATAATAATAATTTGATACAATTTTTGTTTATTAGACGATTATTCCAGGAATTGAAATAGGGGGTCTTTACTTTATATATAATAATAATTTGATACAATTTTTGTTTATTAGACGATTATTCCAGGAATTGAAATAGGGGGTCTTTACTGTATATATAATAATAATTTGATACAATTTTTATTTATTAGACTATTATTCCAGGAATTGAAATAGGGGGTCTTTACTTTATATATAATAATAATTTGATACAATTTTTATTTATTAGACTATTATTCCAGGAATTGAAATAGGGGGTCTTTACTTTATATATAATAATAATTTGATACAATTTTTGTTTATTAGACTATTATTCCAGGAATTGAAATAGGGGGTCTTTACTTTATATATAATAATAATTTGATACAATTTTTGTTTATTAGACGATTATTCCAGGAATTGAAATAGGGGGTCTTTACTTTATATATAATAATAATTTGATACAATTTTTGTTTATTAGACGATTATTCCAGGAATTGAAATAGGGGGTCTTTACTTTATATATAATAATAATTTGATACAATTTTTATTTATTAGACTATTATTCCAGGAATTGAAATAGGGGGTCTTTACTTTATATATAATAATAATTTGATACAATTTTTGTTTATTAGACGATTATTCCAGGAATTGAAATAGGGGGTCTTTACTTTATATATAATAATAATTTGATACAATTTTTATTTATTAGACTATTATTCCAGGAATTGAAATAGGGGGTCTTTACTTTATATATAATAATAATTTGATACAATTTTTGTTTATTAGACGATTATTCCAGGAATTGAAATAGGGGGTCTTTACTTTATATATAATAATAATTTGATACAATTTTTGTTTATTAGACGATTATTCCAGGAATTGAAATAGGGGGTCTTTACTGTATATATAATAATAATTTGATACAATTTTTGTTTATTAGACGATTATTCCAGGAATTGAAATAGGGGGTCTTTACTTTATATATAATAATAATTTGATACAATTTTTGTTTATTAGACTATTATTCCAGGAATTGAAATAGGGGGTCTTTACTTTATATATAATAATAATTTGATACAATTTTTATTTATTAGACTATTATTCCAGGAATTGAAATAGGGGGTCTTTACTTTATATATAATAATAATTTGATACAATTTTTATTTATTAGACTATTATTCCAGGAATTGAAATAGGGGGTCTTTACTTTATATATAATAATAATTTGATACAATTTTTGTTTATTAGACGATTATTCCAGGAATTGAAATAGGGGGTCTTTACTTTATATATAATAATAATTTGATACAATTTTTATTTATTAGACTATTATTCCAGGAATTGAAATAGGGGGTCTTTACTTTATATATAATAATAATTTGATACAATTTTTATTTATTAGACTATTATTCCAGGAATTGAAATAGGGGGTCTTTACTTTATATATAATAATAATTTGATACAATTTTTATTTATTAGACTATTATTCCAGGAATTGAAATAGGGGGTCTTTACTTTATATATAATAATAATTTGATACAATTTTTGTTTATTAGACGATTATTCCAGGAATTGAAATAGGGGGTCTTTACTTTATATATAATAATAATTTGATACAATTTTTGTTTATTAGACGATTATTCCAGGAATTGAAATAGGGGGTCTTTACTGTATATATAATAATAATTTGATACAATTTTTGTTTATTAGACGATTATTCCAGGAATTGAAATAGGGGGTCTTTACTTTATATATACGATTTAGTTAATTCTAAAATTGGAAATATTTTACTTTATTTATTTAAAAAAAAACTGGCGGTATTTCCAGAGTGTTGACGTGTAATCACTCACAGAATGTAGAATCTCATTCATATTATTTTGCATTGACAGCGTGGGAGCAAAGAATAGAATTTAATCCAAAACATCAATATATGGTCCAAAACTACGTAGAATCATATCAGGAATTGATTGTAAACAGACCAAATATGTAAAAAAAAAAAAAATATTAACAAACTTTAAAATGAAGATATGTTCAATTGATTAAAAAAATACATCAAATGATTTAAGATATTAAAAAAAAAAAAAACGGATGATAAGGTAATAAATAATAGATTTATTTGACATAATATTAATTAATAATTAGTTAATTTAAAAAATTTTTGAAAGCATGTACTTATTGCTTACCAAATTCGTATTGCTATATATTCTGTTCCAGAATTACCTAGAAATTTGACAGGTTTGAAAGGTTATCAAAATCTAGGAAGCCTATTTAATTTTTAAGACACTTTTCTACCTTCAGTTAGTGGTGAAGGTGGGAGAATAATCGCCTAAAGCCTTCTTTGAAATCTGGTGATTGCTATTATTTTTGCTGCAACAATTTTGTGAATTCAATTAGATATTTCGTTTTGTTTCTTTTTGTTGTTCAAGGTGTGACTATGCATCTCTAAAAGATCCTCTGTCTGTTGATTAGTTGATCTGTCACGCTTAACTCTGAAATAACATTTCCATTGCTAAACATTGTATCTTAGATGCATATAAGGCTCTGTCAGTCTGCCGTACTTCTGTTTGAAATATTATTTTCATTGGCAAATGTGCAGATTTTAATGGACACAGCTGATGAATATACATTTTTGTCTTCATCTCAAAATCCACTTTCGCTTTTTCTATCAGACTGGAATAATGGAGAAGAACACCAGTTGCTTACTTCCCTCGTACGCGGAGAAACCTAAACATTGATATGCGAAAGCATGTTTTCTCCACAGTCGGTGTGAATATAAGATGACTGTCAAAAACTCTCTACCAGAGTTTCCCAATGGGGGCCGTACCACCCACCAGGGGGGGGGGCGTTATGAGACTTCAGGTGGGGGGGCCAAATTTATCCTATAGGGGGTCCCTGAGATCGTTTAGGGAAAGGGCAGTGAAAAACTGGAAGCTTCTAACAACATTTCTAGGCGTTTCTCAACTTTTGCTGCCCATCAACAACAATCTGTACATTGATCGATGATTCCTGTGATTATTTTTTTTATATTTTTATTGATTATTGTATTAGAAATGCTATGATATATTAATTGACCCACTTCATTTATAGTTGTTACTGTTCCCATTCGATGGACAGTGTAGAATTTTGTTGAATAAACTATATGAATATTTAATTATTTATTTTCACTTTAATCAGGTACTACCACTCACTACTACTATTATTTTGTAGGGAGGGGGGCAGTAGTAAGTATCCAAGTGTTCGGGGAGGGGCAGTAGTAAGTATCCAAGTGTTCGGGGGGGGGCAGTAGTAAGTATCCAAATGTTCGGGGGGGGGGTCGTTTGCCGAAAAATGTTGGGAAACCCTGCTCTATGCCTACTTCGTATGGTAGAGTAAGTAAAAACTGTCTCATTTTGTTTCATTCGTTACATTTGTATATGTATGAATAAAACGTATTTGGGTATAGTTTCTCCTTATTCTGTGTCATTCAGTTCAATAGATATGTTTTTTTTTCTTTACAGCTTGATAAAGGTGATGAAAAGAAATACATTTCTGATTAAAAAAAAACGTTTTTTTTTTTTTGTTTTTTTTTTTTCAGAAACTTTAAAATGATAGAATTTAAGTAATAATAATGTTTTTAGCTAATATTTCTAGTTTTATTTCTTTGAATGAAATTCATTCCATTTTTATGTTATTAAATTATGTTTTCATGCAACCTCCATATATGTGGGAGCACAGACATACTTATACCTCACCATCTCCTTTAGTACCTTGTTTGGTAAACAAATGGCAGAATATGATATAATAAAAATCTAACATAATAATCTTATCTTGTCAGATTTTCAAAGTCAGACCCAAATAACATTTTAGCTGAAAAATCAAACTTTGTTTCTGACTCGCTAATTTTCATTTCTTATTATAATACCAAGTTATTAGTGATACTTATGTACTTATCTGAAACTTATTTTTAAATTATTTAGTTCTAGCTTCTAATCTAAAGCTTTTTAAATAATCACCTAAAAATAAAAACCAGTGATGATAACTCATTTTAAATTGAAGAATATTATAGGATTTGTCTACTTTAAGTTAAAAAATGTGCAAACAAGTGAAATTAAAAGCTAAAATGACATCACTGCATCCCGGGTAACGCCAGAAGAGTAATAAAAAACATATTTTCTTAAAACTTTTTTTTGTTTACAACATTTTGAAATTGGCAGCATATATGCTTGCTAATTTTTTTGCTAAGATTATTTTTTGTTTATGTTTTTATCATTAGTGTAATTTATCCTTATATTGTCGTTTTTACAATTTATTATTTTAACTATTATTAGTATATTACTAATTTAACTCTGTTTTATTATTAACTTCATCTTTTAATAATTAGTTTTCAGAATGAAATTTCAATATTATTATTGCTTTAACAGTTTTTTTTTCATATTTTATTGAGTTTTAAATTAAACTTTTTACTTAAATTTCATAACTTCCAAGCGAAGACACACTCCAATTTTTTTTTTGAAAAGGAAGTTTACCTCGATAATTTAAAGAACATTACATCACCCATACCATTCTGGTTCGACATATTTCGTTGGTAAATAAATATTTAATAAAAACTTATTGAATTCTTAATATTGTCATTTGTTCTGTTTACCTTGTCTTGTATTCAATAGTTTTTTTTCTACCAAAATGCTTTTTTTTAGCCTCTAAAATTCAACGATAACCCAATCAAACTACAATATCCTCCTCATTTTATTTTTTATCTATAGTTTTACTAGTTTAGTTAATATTACTCCAACTAATATTTAATAAATGCTGACATATAATAATTGTGTGTATTTTTTGTCTCTCATGCATAAGTGAATTGAAATTTCTCTGGACAAATTTTTAGTCAAAATCTAAAAAGAAAATCTATTTCCATATACAAAAATGCATATATTTTCACCTTGAGTGATCTGTTGCATGAAGTATGAAATAATATAGGATTATTTGCTGTAAAGTTATATAAAAAAGAAGAAAATAAAAATGTTTAGGATTTAAGATTGGTTTAAATATAAATTTATAATTTAAATAGATCCATAAGAAGTACTTTTTAATAAATATAAATGCAATTTTATTTTTTCAAAATATCTATTTGAATGAGAATGATTTTTTTAATTCTTATTATTTTATAATATTGAAAATAAAATGATGAAATTTGATAAAAAAAAAAAAATGGAATGATAAAACATAAACCAAGAAAACCATAAAAGTTAACAAATAAATATATTTTCCTGCCTGGTAAGGATTCGATAGTTTTGGACCATAAGACAATTTACTTTCACGTTATACTTCTGTTCACCAACAAATTATAATTTCTTTTTTTTCCCTTTCTTTTCTTTTTCATCTGCCGCTTTTTAACGAAATTTGCGTAGGAAAAAAATCCCCTCAGAACCCAGAAACACTTAAATTCTTTAGAATTGAAAAAAAAAGAAAAGGAAATTGTTTAGGAATCTTTTTTTTTTATATACTTTTTTTTTATCTGTTTCTGTTTTTTTCTTTTCTTTTTCATTTTTTTTTTTTTGTTACCCCAAGACAAAAAGTTGACTTGTTTTTCTTTTCAAAATTCCTTTTTAAAGCCTTTTAACTTTTTGCCCATTTCAGTTCATGTTTTTTTATTCTTTTTCAAATTGTGCCAATTTTATTCCATGTTTGTTAATTGTTCTTTTCTTGTTCCTCTTATTCTCTCAATGCCATTTCACGCTCAAGTTTCTTGATCTTGAGCTGATGATATCTTTTTTGAGCTTCCACCCTCTGCGAGTCCACCCCATAGTAAGCAAGCTGTGCTTCAATTCGCTTCCTCTCCATTTTATATAAATTGGTTTCGGCCTCAATCCTCTGCTTGTCAGCGACCATAGTATCGAGTTCCAATTTTGTGAGTTCATCGGTTGATTGAGATTTTCGTTTTCTGCCTGCGGCGATCGAAAGTCGACTCATGAGTGGCGCATCGTCAAATGGAGGCGGTGGTCGTCGGCCAGGTTCGACGATATCCGGAATGTCTCTGTCTGTTTGTATTCCCATCTCATGTGTTCGAAAAAAGTAATCACCAACACCCAAACTGCGGGTCCGAAGGCTTGGGCCAACGGCGACTTCATGCGTTATTATTGCTGGTTTCATGTAATCGTAAAATCTAATAGGTGATGTTGCAGTGTTTCTGGTTCGCAGCGTGTGGTGTCGGTTCGCTGATTCAATCGTTCTGAAGTGTGTTTCGATAACAGGTGGTCTTTCGGGCGCCTTGAAGTTTGCTGCTACAGCAATATCATGTGTCTGTAATTTAGCGCTGATGCAAACATCACGTGTACGAACACTGGACGTCATAGTTGCAGCATCGTTCGTAATTGGTTTTGTAACGCTCGGCGTTCTTGGTACAGTCCCCACATCCCGAAATCTGATTGGTTCATGGTATTCACTTTTTGTTTCTATTGTTTGCGTTGAGGTGGTAGATTTCGGTGGAGAATTTGTTTGGGTGCCAACTTCGGCCAACGGCCCAAGTCCATATTTTATATTGTCTGGAAATAAAAGAAAAAAAAAAACAGCAAATAAAATTGAAATCTTAGGATTAATTATTAATTTAAAAAAAAAAAAACACACCAACACAAAAATATTTACAAAGTTAATAAGTTCAATTAGAAAAATAGAAATTAAAAAAAAGTTAATTTTCCTTGTTTTGAATTATTCATTTCTATTATTATTATTTTTTTTTTTACAAGATAGTCACCACTTATCAAGGCCTGGAAGCCACTCGGGGATAAGGGTTATTGTGTGTACAGTACGTTAGTTTTGGAGATCTGATAAAGTGTCTTACTTAAGGAGGTGGTTCATCAGGAATTTGTTCACATTGGACTTGAAGACATCCAGGTTGTAGTCAGGTGGGAAACAGGTAACCGGAACAGAGTTCCACAGGCGTGCACTTCTAAGAAAGAAGCTTTGTTCATGGAATCTACGTTTTGATTTTGGCACAGATAAGGAGTGGGGAGAATTTTTGACAGTGGTTTCAGCTAGACGGGTGTTTTTCGTGAAAGATTGGTGAAGGGAGACCAGAGATTGGAGTTCAGACGAGCACCTGCCATGGTAGTAACGATAAAACAAAGACAGGCTCGCAACGTCTCTCCTGTGAGAGAGAGGTTGCAGAGAAGAGAAAAGAGCATCACCACGGAGCCTATTTTGTACTCTGTCAAGGCAGGATAGGCTGTTTTTAGCAGCTCCTGCCCAGATGTGGCAGCAGTACTCCATTATTATTATTATTATTATTATATTATTATTATTATTATTATTATTATTATTCACTAGGAGTTTTTACACAGGCCATCATCAAAGAATTCTCTTTGAGGACAACTTCTGATGTTCTCTGGAGTTTGAGTGCAGCAAGTCTCCCAAGATTTCTAGTACTCACCTCTTTTGATAACCTTTACAAATTAATTTGCATTATCGCAATAGCCGTTTATCATTAGTTTCTCATTGGTAGCAACCATTGGTCTTCACTGGAATTTGGGCAGCAATAAACCTCCTCAAGATCTCAGTCCTGTTTGAACTCATTCAGTGGAGGTCTGGCTAGTGCTTTCTCTGCTCAGTTTTTCCATCCTTCTTAACCCTCTTCAATTATTTGGTGTGGTGCCAGTTTATGCCAACACCAAAATTTTTTTTTATTGTTATTTTTTTTTGGGGGGGGGTACAACTTACAATTATATAGTTTCATATAGAGTTTCATTCCATTTATTATAATTATCATATTTTTAGAAACAATTTCTATATAAATAAAACTCAATGTCTGTTTGTCTGTACACGAATAAGTTCCTATATGATTTACTATTATACTAAACTGACCATATACAATGATAGAAGAGGTATTAAAAAGCAAAAATGGGTATGTTAAAGTCACCTCCAACCAATGATGGCACGACCCCAGATGGGAAACCCTATACATGCTCACATTATTTCATGTAGAGCTGCCAAATTTGACAGGATAACCCACCATGGGGAGGGGAAAGTTACACCGTTACCCGACCAATGGGGATAGGGGAGCACAGAGGTGTCACTTATAAATGGGAACCCTATGCACACTCACACCGTTTGTAGTAGAGCTATCAAACTTAACATGATAACCATAGGAAGGGAGAGGTTTTTATAGGTTACATCGCTCACTCACACCAATGGAGATGGGGCCCCATGGGAATTACTTGTAATAGGGAACCCTAATTAGTGTTCATATGTTTGTGTCAAAGATTCCCACTACTGCCCCCTCATGCTCATTTGAGGGGTTTGCTTTGGTTTTGATACTCAAAAGTTTGAAGCTATCTCTTTACACCCCCATCCCCTTTTCATAACTTTCATATCATACTTATACATTTTTAAATCGGAATTCATTTATGAAGGCTCTTTTTTTAAATGTTATCAAAGAGTAAATCTTTAACAAAACAAAATTTATCAAGATAAGAAAAGCTCAACACTATCAAGGGGAACAAAAACAATAATATTAAATGAAAGATGAGGAATAAAAGTTTTATATAGCTCTATTATGTCATCAGAACAATAAGGATAAATTAAAGGGAAATTTAAGAAAAAAACTTCTTTAGACAATGGCATTTCGAAGCTAAATGCTTTCCATCAGAAAAGAAGGGTCAGAATTATACAAAATGCAAATATAGAAAAAACTGACTTAATGACATTTAGAAATCTAGCTTCGAAATGCCATGGCCTAAAGAAGCTTTTTCTTAAATTTCACATTAATTTGTCCTTATTGTTCTGATATATATATATATATATAACTTTTATTCCTCATCTTTAATTTAATATATATATATATATTCCAGGTTAAACATATCCAAAAGAAAAAACATGAATTTAACAAGAGTGTTGGTAGTGCTCAATAAAAAGAGCAAGATATTTTTTTATTCAATTTGGGTAAACAAAATGACCATTATGCGACAATGAATTTGTTGTTTGTACTTAAAAAAATTTCATCAGGCAATCAAAGCCTCCAGTCTTTATTGAGGTCAGTCTTTTAAATTAAAAGATTAAAAGACTAGCCTCAGTGAAGATCAGAGGCTTTGGTTGCCTGATGAAATCGTTTTAGATTAAAACAATAGATTTATTGTCATGACCAATGGTAATTTTGTTTACCTAAATTGAATAAAATAATATATGTATAAAGACTGACCTTCATGATACAGAGGCTTCTGCGCCTAATGAAATCTTTTTAGATTAAAACAGTAATTTTATTGTAGCAACATATGGGAATTTTGTTTAACTAAATTTAATAAAATATGTATATATATATATATATATATATATATATATATATATATATATATATATATATATATGAGAAAGTTTGAATAATTGAAGTTAAAATTTCCAACCATGATTAAATGATTAGTATATGGAATAAGTTGATAATCATAATAACAAACTAGTTAAAAATATTGGCACAGAAACATGTTTGAAGATTTCATGAGCTCCATTCTTCAGAAAAGTCTTCATCATGACAAGAAAACTCTATTCATTTGAAGTGAACAATTTTTACAGAGAAATGAGAAAGAAAATAAAGCGATGAAGTGGAGGGGAGGAGGTGGGGATGTGAAGGGTTGGTATCAACCAAGTGATGAAAAACAGAAAAGGTGAAAGAGTAGAGATTGTCGGACTGACTTCCTCATCTTGGTTGTTATTATCACAACGTTTCGGCCGTTTTGCCCTCCGGCCTTCGTCAGGTGTTTTGTATCGAACTGGGGAACCGTTTGTTAGGAGTCTCGAACCCAACCCTTTATTATTATTATGGGGGTACCGTGTTCGGACTCCAGCTAGGCTTTGGGACATAGTTGCTGATTCTCTGTTTTGAATGTTACTTTTTCACTGCCTTCGTTCAGGATTGAACTTTGGGTAACTGTAAACTTTGATACAACGTCTAGGACCACTCGGCCATATGTCCTAGTGACAACATTGTGACAATAACAACCGAGATGAGGAAGTCAGTCCGACAATCTCAATCAATGAAAACACCTCATCTCAAAAATACAGACAATTACAGTGAAAGAGTAGGTCAGATATTTTGAAAAATGGAGGGAAGCAGAGAAGGGGGAAGTGGATGAGCTACTTGATTTGGCAGATATTTAAATAGGAATCGTTGATGGTTAAGCGTTAAGTGATAGTAAAAGTTCTTTTGCCATGATGAAGTTCACACATATCAAAGTTATTAGTAAAAATGTATTTAGTTTGTGTGGGTGGTTCCAAAAGTAAAGCCTCCTATTTTTTTTTAGATCCAAAAATTGAAGATCTACGATGACGGGAATGGTACTATTAAAACGAGCTTTCTTTTTTGCTCCACAATTTATTTTTTAACAGTCACTACTACTATCAATGCACTTTTGCCAGGAATTCAATGATGCATCCCTGCTTCTGACGCACGTCCATGACAGGGATTGTTTTTTAGAATCTCACACCGTTAATATCTGCAACACAAAGATGGAACTTTCAGATCATGAATGCATAAGTTCAGCTATCATAACAATGCAATTTGCAATCTGATTTATTCGAACGGAATAATAATAGGAGACATTACTTTTGAAACACCCTTGTAGTTGTTTTATCAATTTAAAGATAGTTTTATTAAGTTTAGTGTATTTTAGAATATGTATGAATCCAATTTGAGATGTTTTCATGTTAAAGATTTTTTCTAAACGTTAAAATGTTTGCACGATATTTTCTTTGAATTTTAACTACATTTATCAAACTTAAATCAAGTTTAAAATGTTTGAATACATTTTAGAATCCTTGTATCAAGTTTAAAAAGTATGCATAAATATTGAAATTTTTAAACCAAGCTTAATATGTTTGTGCCAAGATTTGATTGTTAAGTTTAGCATGAATGCATCAAGATGTACAAATCGAGGACAAGATGTTGCATTAGATATGAAATGTATGAATTATTTGTAGATTTTAAGATATTGTAATATTTTAAGATTGTTTATGTATAGTTTAAGATGGTTGTATCGTCAAGTTTAAGATATATCAATTTTAAGATGTTTGTGTGTATCAAGTTTAAGATATCTTAAAATGTCTATATCATGTTTTAATTGTCCATAAATTTATGATATTTGTATCATGAAGTTTCTGATGTTCATAAAGTTTACGATGGTCATAAAATTTATGATATTCATTCAGTTTAAGATGATTGTTTTAAGTTATCTGTATCAAGTTTAAAAGTCTATATCAGGCTGAAGATGTTTGTATCAATTGTAAGATATTTGTAATCTTATGACAAGTCACGGAAACAAGGGTGGAGTGTGCGACGCTCAAAACTCGAAACGCAAACGATAGGACATGAAAAGGCGACATATGCTCAAATGCGACCGCGTCTTAATTTGCATATGTCAAATTTAAGCATATAAAAAGCCGTATTTCTTTAATTGGAGAGAAGATTTTTTCAAGATGTTTGTATCAAGAAGTGTCTATCAGGTTTAAAATGGTTTATAATAAGTTCGAAATGTCTATATCAAGGTCATCAATGTTTGCATTCAAAATATCAAAAGAAAAACATAATTAAATTCAGAAGCTATATCAACTTTTCACTTCAAATAACAAAACAAAACCAAGAAAGGATTTTTACCATAAAAACGAATAAAAGGATTACGATGTTATTTTACATAACATATATAACAACAAGGTGAACTTTATTGAAAATATATAATGTATTATACATTTGCTAATTAAAAAAAAAGGTCATTCTTAAAAACTTCACATCTGAATAATTGCAAAAATAACATTTCAATTTTTAGTCACCTTTATGAAAATAAAACAACTTTCAATACAATCTTATAAATTATGCATGTATGAACCAGATTTTAAAAGTTGAACACAAATAGAATTTAAGTTAACAAATCAAAATTTGATTCTGACTAGCCAATTTTAATTTATTATTGTTGTACCATGTTATTGGCAATTAACTAATGTATTTCCCCAAATACTTAAACTAAAAAAGGTGTAATTATAGAACATGGAAATATTTACAAAACAAATTTAAACAGTACAGATCTAAGACAATGCGGGATTGGTACAAGTGTGTGTGTGTGTGTGTGTGTGTGTGTGTGTGTGTGTGTGTGTGTGTGTAAAACTCAGGGTCTGTATGTATGATGTTTGTTTATTCCCTATGGAAAGAAAGGTTAGCAAATCTACATAAAATCTAAAAGTGTATCCCTATGTAAAAGTTACTGGGGAGGACAATAGTAGAATTCCTGAATTTCTAAGTGCACCCGGAGAGTGGTTAGGGGGGCATAATCCCCTTAAAACTCAAATATGTCCTATCTTTATGAAATTTAAATCATATGTATACAATTGGGAAGACACCGGAAGTGATACCGAACCTCTAAATGTTTCCCTAACCTAAGAGTTGTGAATCTTTTTAAAACTTCAAAAATATCCTATTTCAATAAAATTGATATCATATGTATTAATTTCTCAACATTACTCTACATATGTTGATTATCGATGTGCCGTCATCTCTAACTGATCCATAGTAACAGAACTCTCTTAAAATTTAAAATTCGATTTCAATGAAATTGAAACCATATGTATAAGGCACTAATTCAGAGTTTTCCCACATTTCAGCTTCTTCCAACTTGATCAAGGACCGAAACGAAAGGGAGGGGTATTGTAGTAAAAACAAAGAAGCAATATGCTGATATGGTGTTATGAGCAGAGTGAAAAATCTCATTTAACCTCAATGCCAGGCAGCTTTGATCGAAACGTTCAACTAGTGAGTTGATATGAATAACTATAGTATTTGAATATCTGTATTTTTTTAATAAATGCCAAATGAAATGAATTGAAAAAAAAAACAAAAAAAAACTGAATAAACCTATGCTAGCTATAGATGGGTTATTCCATTGAACATTCATACTCTATTTAAGCCAATGAATTTTTATTCTAATATATATATTTCCTTCATCAGTATATCTTGCTCTTTTTTATTGAGCACTGTTAATAATCTTGTTAAATTCAATGATTGTCACTTTTGAATATCTTTAACCTGGAATTATATATATATATATATATAATTATTACTGTATTTGTTTTCAATGTCTACAAGCACTAGTGTTTTATCTTTTCAGGAATCATCAGTGTAGTGAGTCACAATTACTGCCAATCAAGGGATTCGAACCCGACCACATGTTATCTCTGGCTCCATTAGCAAGGAACATATTCTCTAGCCGGCGTGAACCACAGCGAGAATTTAGTTCAAATTAACATTTATGTCATTCAAGTAGGTCTAGAGTGATCAAATGATTTTAACATCATGATCTATGCACGTGGGTTAAGTGACTGACTTTTACATTTCAACATACTCTGCTTAACAATAAGAGCTCAATTCTTAAAAGGGGCAGACATAATTATTACTAATTAATCGTTGTAAGCGAACACAATATCATTTTCTTTTTCTCTAATTATTTTCAGTTTAAATAGTTTTTGTCATTTATCAAAAAATTTTCAGTAAAATTCCAATTTTTCTTAAACAGGTTTTAGTAACAAAAACATCTACTTTAAATAAGAGTGCAAGACATTGTCCACGTGCAACACAAAAGGTCAAATAACTACAAAATAAATTTGTCAAAGAATCTATTTTAGTCTAAATATAAACATGTCTGATACTCTCAGGTAACGATAGGATGGGTCAGCTAATACATTATATATATATATATATATATATATATATATATATATGTCCAAGGATGGAGTACTGCTGCCATATCTGGGCAGGAGCTGCTAAAAACAGCCTATCCTGCCTTGACAAAGTACAAAATAGACTTTGTAGCCTAGTGGGGGATGCCCTTTTCTCTTCCCTGCAACCTCTCTCCCATAGAAGGGGCGTTGCGAGCCTGTCGTTGTTTTATTGTTATTTCCATGGCAAGTGTTCATCCGAGCTTCAATCTCTGGTCCCCCCTCGCCAATCTTTCACAAAAAACACCTGTCTAACTGAAACCACTGTCAATAATTTTCCCCATTCTTTATCTGTGCCAAAATCAAAGCGTAGATTCCATGAACAAAGCTTCGTTCTTAAAAGTGCACGCCTATGGAACTCTCTTCCGTTTGCCTGTTTCTCACCTGACGACAACTTGGATGTCTTCAAGTCCAACATAAACAAGTTCCTGATAAACCGCCCCCTTAAGTAAGACACTTTATCAGATCTCCATTACTAACGGTTACTACGATATTGTCCCATGGATTACTGTACACACAATAACCCTTATCCCCGAGTGACCTCTGGGCCTTGATAAGTGGTGACCTCCATGTAAAATATATATATATATATATATATATATATATATATATATATATATGGACTCTCATTGAATCTTGGTGTATAAGGTTTAGACAACTAAATTGTCTGAAATCCACACAAATAATTAGTCGATAATGGTAAAGGTTTCATGTAGCACCATCCACACTTTATGGAATTACTCCTTACCTCAGTCGGTGCAAATGATTGTGACAAGACAGAGCAGACAGTAGCACTTAGGTTTTACATAAGATTTTTCTGCATGTCTTAAGACTAAGAGTGCATTTCTCTCAATGATTTTAAACATATCTCCAGATACTAATCTGAAAATTTTTATGTCCCAGTGCAATACATACAATGCCTAATCTTCTCAAATGGTCACTCATCTGGTATTGGCAAAGCTTATCGTTGCTCAACTTCAGTGATCTAATGAGAACTAGTGGGTCAACATGATTATGACATATACACGTTTTTTTCGTCCGTTTAATAGTTCTTAATTCCCTTCGTTCCCATTGCGTTGTTTGTTGGCCCTGAGGTAGAGGCCTAGCAAATGGAGCAAAAGGTGGCTTCATGGCTTGGTTTGAATCTCATGACCGGCAGGAATTGTCACCTCCTACACTGATGATTGTGGAAGCATGAAACACTAGTGTCAAAAGTTATAAAGAATAATCATTATTTAATAATAATTAAAATATATAAACAACAAAAAAGTCTATATTCTAAATTTCAAGATGCTGTATATCTTACTGTTTATTCCTTTAAGCATGTTAAAATATTAAATTCTTGACAGCACCTGTTTCGTAGCATAGAATCATTCATGTAATTATTATGTCAATATTGGAATTTATTCTGCCCTTAACTCATCAGATGAAAAGGAACTCATCAACTTTAAAGGAAATAAAGGAATATGAACATGATTACAAAATCCGAAAATCAGAAGTGATTTAATAGTTTAATAATTATTAATGTCAAATTAAATAATTTAATAATTCTGCCCTACGAAACAGTTACTGTCAAGAATTGAACATTTCAACATGCTTAAAGGAATAAACGGTAAGATGGACAACATCTTGAAATTTGGAATATAAGCTTTTGCCATTTATTTTTATATGCTCTGTAGTTACATTGAGCTTCATAAATTAAAGGATTGCTATGATTAAAAGATGAAATATATATATATATATATATATATATATATATTTTGTGTACAGAAAGTTGTTAGATGAGACAAATCATTGGTCCCGTCGGTTTCAAGCCCGATAATAAGGACCGTTTAAGGTATCCTTATCAAGCTCTCTTCAGCCAATATTCGTCTCGTATATATATATATATATATATATATATACATACATATATATATATACATATATATATATACATACATATATATACATACATATATATACATACATATATATACATACATATATATACATACATATATATACATACATATATATACATACATATATATATATATATATATATATATATATATATATACAACTTTCTGTACACAAAATATAAATACGCTCTTACATTTCGGATTTTCCTTTTAATTGAGCACTCTGCTGGATTTCTTTTTTAAAAAGAAATAATCATAATCATATATATATATGTGTGTGTGTGTGTGTGTGTGTGTGTGAAAATATATGGAAATAAAGATTAAAGTTACATAAAAACTTTATTACATTATCATGTCGATAAGGATAAAAATTGTTAACGTAAGGGGGGAAAAGCAGAGGGAGAGGCAATTCACATACTCGACACTTCTTCAGACCAACTACAGACTTTAATATCCCAGGACCAAATTACGTCTTTCAACTTTTCTTCTGATGACTTACAGGGGGGGGGGAGAAAAAAAAAAGACTTTCTTCACCACTATTGTACTTTTCAATGAACTTATTTATTGTTATTCATTCGTTTGGAACACCCCTTCTTTGGACTAGCCGTAGTTTGTATGCCTCATTTTTTTTTTTTTACTGAACTCTCCTTCTTCTCAGTACTCCTTTTCTTCTGCCTTTGAAAATTTTCCCATAATCCCACGTCCCTTCCCCTTCCTATGATCTACCTCCATCCAAAACTTTTCCATTTCTTGTCTAATATGTATTTAAAATCAGTGTTGTCTACTTTGTCCATACTTTTGTATAAGGCTGATTTTCTCTTCTCTTCTGATGAGAAGCACTTAGCTTTGAAACGCCATGGCTTAAAGATACCCCCCTCTTGCTTTTTTCCCTTACTTTAACAATTTTTATTCTTATTGACATGATAATGTAATAAAATTCTTATTTAACTTTAATCTTTATCTTTTCATATATCTTGCTTCTCTTACTCGGGTAGAGTTTTTTCTATCCGAATGGATTTTCTTTTCGTTGAAAACTTAACTTTTCAGGTTAACTTTTTCAATTATATATATATATATATATATATATATATATATATAAATTTATCAATAATATATATATATATATATATATATATATATATATATATATTATTGATAAATTGATTCGAAATATTCCACATCTAACATCATTGTTTACTTTAAGTAAAGTCGTCTCTTTATTCCGATTTTATTTTGTTAATCTTTTCATCGAGTTCCTGCTTTCTGCTATTTTTATAACCTACCTGGGAACTTCATCGTCGGCAATTATAAATCAATATATTTTGTTTGATTATTGCCAGCAAATGCAGGCATATTTCTGCTTAAGTAGACTTGCTACTCATAACCTGATTCAATATAGAGACGCAAGACATGTCTAATTGACTAGACCACAGCACATCTACATCTCGGGTAACAACAATAAGAACGGGTTTAATAGTCAAAGCTGTGAATAGGAAAACAATACTTTGAATTTCAAACTAGAAGCAAAATAGAGATTGATATTATGAAAAGATTTTAAATCTAATAGAATTTGGGTGATTTTTTTTAGATTAGCAAACAAAGCAAAAAAGGGTGAGAAAAGTAAATATACAACAAATAAATGTTACCAAAGGCAAGCTAAATTAGTTTTCTCTGTTTACCTGGTTAAGTTTTTTCATGGTTTAAGTGGTTTTTACTTGAATATATAGATAGTTGTAAAACCTGCCAGGTTAGAACGGAAAACAAAATGGTTTTATTTGAGCCATAGTAGAGTTCAATAATCGTTCAAAAATTGAAGACTAAACAAAATACTGGTAGAATATTGCATTTTTGTACAATTAGTGACATTTATTGGATGCCTTTTTGTTTTGATAGCTATTCTCAAAAACAAAAACGTACATTTTCTTAAATACCGTTAAAAAGTAATCAAGTGCATAACTAGCACATAATAAATATATAAAATATATATATATCAAATATATAAATAAAATATATATATATATCAAATATATAAATAAAATATATATATATATATATATCAAATATATAAATAAAATATCTATATCAAATATATAAATAAAATATCTATATCAAATATATAAATAAAATATATATATATCAAATATATAAATAAAATATATATATATATATATCAAATATATAAATAAAATATATATATATATATATATCAAATATATAAATAAAATATATATATCAAATATATAAATAAAATATATACATAAAATATATACATAAAATATATATAAAATATATATATATAAAATATATAAATAAAATATATATATATCAAATATAAAAATAAAAAATATATATATCAAATATAAAAATAAAAAATATATATATAAAATATATACATAAAATATATATATAAAATATATATATAAAATATATACATAAAATATATATATAAAATATATAAAATATATATATAAAATATATGAAATATATATATAAAATATATATATGAAATATATATATAAATATATAAAATATATAAATATATAAAATATATAAATAACTAGACCACCCGTGACCCGTTGGGTCAGTACGTTATATTAGCTATGGAATTCATGTATGAGCGTGACACTTGTGGCATAAAGAAAATAGTTTTTTTTTACATAACAGAAGCATTTCTATGAAAGTATATTAAAATGAAAAAAGAATATAGATAGATTTCTATGAGTCGTTCTGTTTATTATAATTGTTATTTTTTTTTAAATTACAGTTACTGAATTATAAGTGGTTGGTCATACTTATAGGTAAATATGCACTGAACAGGTATCATAATCCTTATTATAGTTAAATTCAAATTTTGATATATCATCTTTTAAATGAAATTGTTAGTTGAAAGTACAGAATAATAAAAAAAACACTCTCCACATGTTAATAATGGCTTTTTAAATAGAAAATGAAAATAAAATGTAACTTTTTCATTTAATTTAAGCAAACATTCAGTACCCATTGTGTAAAGGAAAACACTATTTAATGTAATAGAAATGTGTGCATTTACCGATTCAGCTTTCCGTTTGGAAATGTAAGCAGACGACTTTAAAAAACATGGGAAGAAGAAAAAGAAATTTTTTTGTAATAACGCCCTCTAGTAAAAAGGTCTGCATTAGTTAAGGGGGATAACTCTATCCAGTTTTACATCGCTGCCTTTTTCTCTCTCTCACACATACACGTAACTATTTCTCGCGTACGTAACGAAAACAGAGGGAGTAGGAGTGTTGAAATCTATTAGAGGGAAAGTGAGAGGTGTTTTCTTTCCATAAATTGTATAGGGTAATATTTCATATTATCAATAGATTCATAGATAAATAGATTTTATAATATATATTATAATTATCTATGAATCTATGTATTATTTGTATATATAAATAACTATTTGATCAAATTAAATTAAATTGTTTGTATTAAAAGCGATATAAAAATTCCGGAATTGGAATAACGGATTGCAGACGTTGCTATTAACGCATGCGCAACCGGATGTTGAAAACCGGAAATCTGATTGCAAACATACAAGATCCATAGACTTTTAGTATTATATAGATATATATATATATATAAAATATATAATATATATAAAATATATATAAATAAAATATATATATATATATAAAATATATATAAATAAAATATATATATAAAATATATATATATATATATATATATAAAATATATAATATATAAATAAAATATATATATAAAATATATATATATATATATATATAAAATATATAATATATATATAAAATATATATATA
Organism: Euprymna scolopes; assembly: GCF_053919585.1. Classification (NCBI taxonomy): domain Eukaryota; kingdom Metazoa; phylum Mollusca; class Cephalopoda; order Sepiida; family Sepiolidae; genus Euprymna; species Euprymna scolopes. The sequence goes on along the minus strand of NC_136487.1, from coordinate 9,412,468 downwards.
TAAAATATATATATAAAATATATATAAATAATTTATGGACAATCACTTCAATATTTAGACTTAAAAGCAAACACACAATATTGCAAGGTGAAGGTCGAATTGCAATTGACTGAAATTATTAATTCAATTTTTTATGTTTAAGGGAAACAATTCGACTCACACTTTCGTTTCCGTTGGGGGTAGTTATTCCTACTAAATGAATTAAACTAGATATTAATTTCATCAAAATATTTTTAGTCTTTGTTTTATTTTCTCGTCTGATTATCACACAGTACTTGGACTTTTGCTTAACTGTTTGCTCTTTCTGTTTTTATGTCAGACTGCTATCCTAGACGCACCTTCTCCTTTCTTATACAGGATTAGGCAGAGAGACTTGCTTATTTATTTTTAATTAGTATTCCAAATAAGTTGCTCTGCCCCACCCTGTACAATACTAGTTTACATGAATCTATGTCGACTTTACTGATTGCCTTTTCCATCGTTAAGTGGTCATTGCTGCCCAGTCTTCGTCTTTTAAGGCATTTTTCTGAAACTATATTCCTTTTTTAGTCCATTGTTTCATCTTATTTATGTTATGGATAAAAGAATATCCAGATTTCTAATCTCTCAAAAAATAATTCTTTTTTTTTATCATAATTATTTTTCCATGCGCAGCTTCGAGCTGGTTTAATTTTTCCCAACTTTTAATCTCTATCGTTATATTATTACAAAAAATATATAAACTTAACATAACTGTAGTATTATTAATTTCTACACATTCTCTTTCTATTTCCCTTCTTTTCCACTTTTTTTAAATAAATACAAAAAACCGTTCGGATGCGAACCTGACTAGCTCTCATTTGAGAAGGCTCATAGAGCGTTGAAATAAATTTATAATAGGATTGAGTTAAATTTGTGCTGTACTTTTCATTTTAATACTTTATATATAAGATTATTTTATCATTCGTTATCTTGCATTTTAGTTCTGATTATAATAAAAAAAATATAGAACACTATTTGCAGACCTTTCACTTTAGTTACCTTACATATATGAATTTACTTTACAACAACAAAAAAAAAAACGAATCATATTTGGATTAAAAAAAAAGACCTTCGTTTAAATAAACTCAAGTGAAATGAAATTAATTAATGTTCCTTCGTTTTAATCACTTCCATTCGGATTTTGTTTTTTAATGAAAAAAACGCATCATTTCTGCTAGCATTTCATCGGTGATACATGAAGAATTGACCATTAACACCGAGCCACTATTGTGAGCACTGGGCAATATTTGATAAGCTCTCAAAATCCAAACATCAAAATGATATATGAACACCAAGAAAAGAGTGCCAGTAAACCTTGCTCCATCACAAAACTGGCCAAACAAGACTGTCTTACAAATGAGACAGAAACAGAAAGCAAGCCCACAAACGGAAATAGCCCAAAAGAGTTGACAAAAATATACTAAGACCTTCCATTGAAGAAAACAGGAAAAATGCGCCAAGTATTTCCTGGATGAACTATCACAGCAATATTTAGATAAAGAAGTCTCTGTAGATTGGCTGAAAAAGGATCTCTTCACTATGATCAGAAGAGAATGATAATGGCTGCTCAAGATCCAAGCTTGATGACCAATGCTTTTAAAAAGATGAGTGGTCTCAGCAATAACAACAAGTGCAGGTTCTGCCACACAGAAGTAGAGAGTGTGAGCCACCTGACACCCAGGTGTAAGGTTCTATTGGGGGACAGCTATTATACAATATGACACAATGGAGTGCGTAAATATCTCCACTGGAAAATCTGTAAAAAGCTTTGAATATCAAATGTAGCAGCAAGTCTTGGGAACATGTTTACCAGCAAGAACAGTTGGAAATAAGTCATACACCATCCACTATTACTACGAAATTCCTACACCTACATACCTAGAAAATGAGGCTATTAAGCCTGACATAGTGATATGGGACAAGAGGGAGAAAGTAGCAACCCTAGTTGAAGTAAGCGTTCCTAATGATGCTGGCATTAACAGAGCTGGGAGGGAAAAAATAATAAAATACCAAGGACTTATGTACGACATAAAAAGAAACTTGAATCTTAAGAAGGTATCCATCATTTCAGTCATTATAGGAGCAACCTTGATAATGAAAAAGAATTTCAAAAACTATCTGGCGAATATACCCGGTGAACCAAGTGCATGAGAAATACAAACAATTGCACTTAAAAAAAGGACGGTTAGAATCTTAAAAAAGGTCTCTCGGTTGGAGTAACTAAACTAATGGGAGAATGTTTGCCATCCGGTAGAATGTCCCATCCTCAGCAAAAACAAAGTGATAAGAAAATTAAAACAGAAAATAATAAACTAATATTTCATTCTTTTTTTTTTTCATACGCTCATATTATAAAAGCATTTAATACATAATGTCTTCTTTAAGACAGTGCATTTTCATCATCCACTCACAATTGTTTCCTTTGATCGGGAGTGGATCCAAGTTGTCTTATTGGTAACCTTAAAACACAGAACAAGGAATGATGAAACTCCATAGTTATTTAATGTAGTCCACGGTTGATGATCTTTCCCTATTTGCACTGTTAACTCTCTTAATGTACAGAAAAAATATAAAACTGTTCGATTATGGGGATAAGAGTATGATAATTATTTATTTATTAACATACAAACTGAACACATTAAGCAAATAGGGATTTCATGAGAAGATCCGATTTAGCTTATCAAAAAAAAATAAATAAATAAAAAACAAAATCCTTGTCAGTCCTGTTATTATATATTAAGGACCTTGCGTCAATGGCGATTAAGTTAGCTATTATGAATTTTGACAAGGGTCATACTTAGTGCAGGTCATGATAACTTTAATCTGCACACAGAGTCGTTCCCAGAGATGTGTGATGTAAAGTTGAGGCAGGGGGAAGTCGGTCAAACGCTAGACAAAGCAGAGAAGATGATGAATGACGTCACATTTTTTAAGCTGGTGGAAACAAAGGTTTTCAAATGATTCTCTCTGTGGAAGCTGTGCGAATAAGACACCACTAATAATGTAGAAAACTTTGGAAATCAAAGTGAAATATTACTGTCCGTTCATCACTCATTTCAGTTAAGATGTTAATTAAATAATGAAATAATTAGCTAAGGAACATTAGTATGTGTCTCTCTCTCTTTCTCATCTGAATCAATTCTCTCCAAAATAAAACCTTGAAGAAAACACTCATCAAATGTCTTCTCTGTGTTCTCTTCCTCTATGAAAAGAAGCAGAAAGTGCATAAAAGATTCACATATAAACACTCCACATATGTAGAATGACTTCTTTATTATTGAAAAGATAACATTGTAAATGTACCGAGAAGAGTTATCTCAAAGCGTTTAGAGAACTTATTATCAATCTTTCCATTTTCGCATCTGTTTTTTTTTCTCTGTAAATTAAATCTGGTCATTTCTTGAAACTGATTTCTGTAATGCACTAGACCTATATGTTTATAAATAAATATGTATTACTGTATCACTGCATCTGTAACTATAAGCACATATAAATACAATATATACAAATTAATATACACATATATGAATGCTTAATTTGTTATATTAATATAATAATATTTAGATTTGTGTTCACCAATAGAATTACCTTAAATTTTTTTATGTTTAAATTGTATCCAATCATTAGTGATTTTAATTCAAAACATTTTAATGCTTATTCCTATCAAAGAATTTCCTATCTAGTTATTATTTGGGAATTTCTAGTGGTAAAAATCCTTTCGAGTTTGCAAACTAAGAAAAAAATAATAAACAGAATGTCTTACCTAAGCAGTGGTCCCAAGTAGTCCAGACTTCCCTCTGAGCCTTTCAAAACGTTTTCTTGTTTGAAGAATTTCTCATAAGTTTTCTTGTCTCTGACACATTTAAGAGATTTCTTGTTGCCGAGATTTTCAAGAAGTTTTTTCACGATTTTCTTTTTCTTCAAATTCCTTTTGTAAAATCCATTTTTTTTTTTTCAACATTCCTTTTGCAATATTTTCTTTTCTCAGATTTGTACAGATCTTTTTCTGAGTTGTCTCCTTTTTTTTTACTATTTTTTTTCTCAGCTTTAAAAAATTTTTCATGCATCCATATTTTTCATGCATTCTTTTCTGAGATTTTAAAGATTTTTTGTTCATCTCAAGGTCGCTTAAGCTCACATTTATAGTTAAGTTTATATTTCTCATGCAGAGAATGAGAGAGAATTTTAGATTCAATTATTTTTCATTTTTTTTTTTTCTTTTGCCTCTTTTTTGCTGTTTTCAAGTTTATTAGATTGCTTCCCATTTCCACAAGTGTTTATACATCTGCAGTTTTCTAATACAAAACTGATTTTAATAAAAATGAAAAAAAAAAAGTAATATATTTTCTTTTTCTTCGTTTTCTGCTTTTCCATATCAGTTCCGGTTGGTTGTCGAATGTTGATAAATATTTGTTTGCAAGTGAACCAGCATTGTTTCTCGTGATAGGATTTCTTTCTTATTTTTCTCCATTTTTCTGAAAAACCAAGGGGCCCCCTTCCTGGGGCTAACACTTGATCCCTATATGAGATGCATAGATATTCGAATATTCCATTGCAGTTCTGTTATCTCTCAAACGTTGAGTTAGTAAGGAAGGTAGGAATATTATTTTTCCACTCACTTATTGACCAGTGAACTACATCATAGTATATATTTCTTTTGGTCTCTTGATCTTCCTGGATTTTAAGGCAAGAATTCATCTAGTCTGGTGGAGTATTCAGCTTATTGTTATTATAGGCAATTATAGTTAATATCACTTGGAAAAGTGCGACAATCCAGGTATAAGCCAGTGTAGAGTATCCATATCGAGGAGATCTTATTTGGGTTACGAATACCATGTGATTTTGAATATTTAGTCAAAGTTTACTTGTAGCAGAAAGTATCCTCATGCCAGGTTGTCCTGACAAACCATTGTACAGAGATACTTTAGACACTCAAAGAGATTGTCCAGTAGGCATTCAAGTTCTCTCCAGTAGGCATTCAAGTTCTCTCTGTAAGCTGCTATGTCAGGAAAAATGTCTTTTTTGTTGCTTTTTTATTTAATGTTTACAATTGAAATACAATAAGAAAGTGAACATGCGATCGGCCTTTGAGCCGTTGTTGCTGTTCAACCCATACACTTCGTCTACAGAAATTTTGATATCAGTGTCTGACACTTTATCAGTCAAATCAATTTCCGATTTATTTTTTAGTTTTACTTAAGGGAGAAATATTAGGGCCATAAACTAAAAAGACCTATTCTCAAATATATAGATATATACGTTATAAGTAAAAATAAATGATTTTAAAATTTATATCAAAATACCATTCTTTTTAACATAACTTCTTTTTATCTCTAAACCACTTTCCCATTCTGCTTTAATTTGTTAAATCTCTCTAAGCCAAAGTAATAGGTGAACACATCTAATATATATTTTTTAAGTAAAATACATATATGTGCATATATATTTATATATATAGTAAGTATATTTATATATGTGCAAGTAGATATTGCATACATTATAGTAGATTAATCTTTTTCTAATAATCTTTTATAGATATTTTTTAATCAAAATGTATCATTGCTGAAAAAATTTATTTTCCTACCTGGTAGTCAGTCAGTCTGTCGTGGTGGTGAACTTTACATGCCAATTTCATGGAGTCCTTCAGTGCTAGGTAGAAGTTGTTAGGAACTCTCCAGACACGGAAACAATAATTCCGTGAAGAAGTATATGAGTTGAAGCAACACAATATCAGGGGACAGCAACAGGCAGTAATAGCAATAGATGACGGGGGGTGGGGATAAATTTCAATACACGCCCACCCAATCACCCCTACTCCACAATCCATACAAATTTTTTTTTTTTTTTCTGTGAGGGCAAATTAGATTTATCTTTGTTCTTTGCAATATTAGACATTTTTTTGTATTTTTAGCCATCTTTTTATTTCAATTTTAACATATGTATTGTACATATTGATGATAAATAAAAAAAAACAACAAAACAAAAAATCATGCAGAAACAATTATTTAGTAAACGTACAACAATTTTATTTTATTTTTTTTTTATGTTTTGATGATTAGTATTTGAAAAAAAGAACAATATAACATTTTTAAATCGTGCATATTTTTGAGTTTATTAACAAAAATTAAACTCACATATAGTAATTGATAATGTGACAAATGAGAAGAAAATCTCTAAAATCCTTGTCTTTTGTACGGTCCGTCATAAATGGGGGTGGAAGATATGAAAAGCAAGTGCTGTTGAAAACGAAAATAACGTTTAAAATTCCAATAAACGAGTAGTTTCCAAGATATGAAGAATTTTATGTAGATTAAGCACCCATACGTTTGCTGGAATTTTAAACGTTATTTTCGTTTTCAACATCCTCAAAAACTTATAAATGTCTTAATTTTTCAAGTTTTTTTTTCTATAGTGTGGAAAGTCGATTGTCTGCCCCTTTTCTGGTCTTATATTCCCAACATTCCCAATAGGTGTCGCTAGCAGTGTATCATTCAAAAACAAGATGGTGGGAAGTTTTTCTTCGATAAAATGTCTCATACTATTTGATTTTCTTAAATAAAAAAAAAACTACTTGATTGATTTACGTGATTTTTGGAATATGACATTTTCATGCAGTGACAAGTACGTACATTATAAAGATTTTTTTCAGCTTTTTATAGTAAAAAATATTACTAGTGGACCATTTATAGACTTGCACCGAAATATCATTCTAAACAGTGAGAACTGTATGAGATGATGGCAATAGACACAAGCTTCTCTATATGTGAAACCCGACTGGTGAGAACTGCGGATCTCAAAATGCTGGTAATGTTTGAACTTTTCTGTTTCCACCTGCTAACACTATTTCGTCTCCGATTTCCAAATCAGGGCACAATGCAGGATCATTCTCCCAAGCTTATTTAAAAAGGAGACTTTGTTGGTTTGGCCATGCTGTGTGCTGCAACATCTACAAAGCAATAGCTCCAGAACTACTTAAATGCTGGCAAAAAAAAAGGCCCAAGAAGCCAGCTAGTTACATACCATCAAAGTCGACATCGAACACAGTACTAGTCCACACGTCTAAGGTATCCGCTGCTAGTCCAAAGGCTATCTTGACTGCTATGGACCATTGTACATGCATATATTCAAGTCATGTCAAGTCAAAAAAGATTGAGCAAAATCATTGAGCAATATCATAAAATTTTAATTATTACTCAAAGGCAAACTCAATATTGGCGGGAAGCTCTCTGCACAAAACTATTACTGCTACCAGTATTTATAATTTAACATTTGTCTCCTATTGAACCGGGAAAAAATGAGTAACAGGAGTTTGGATTGGTTGATTTGTTTTACGGCATATCAATCTTTTTTGGGTTATTTAATGTTGAATCCAATAATTAAAAAAAAAAGGTTTTAGACGTCAAGTTTTTTATATCTTCAAATATTTATTCATGGTGTTTGGTTTGGTTGTTTTGTAGAAGAAAATTGTTTCTGTTTTTGAATTTGCAGAACATGATTGAATTTTGCAAAGTGAAAAGGTAAAAAAAAACAATAACATCCATGTTTGGTGCATTTTAGGCCAGGAAGCCAGTATCTTCAGATAGCCTGATCTGATAACACCAGTGAGTAATAGTAGATTATAATGTTTTAACTGTTTAGTGTATGTTTTGCAAAGGTGAAAGTTGAATTACATAATTACCTTTGAATTTGTTCTTTTTAATTTTTACATTTACAATTAATTATCAATTACAAATGAACCCTTGATTTTCTTGGAAGTAAATCTGGGAAACAAAATAAATGTAAATTAGAAAAGATAACTCTTACTAAAAGAATAAGAGTTGTCTCCCTTAGAATGAAAGGTAGCTGTTTTTTAGACCCCTTTTGGGGTGCTTAGCTACCAGTATCTTTGTGCCTATTTACTTGCTTCCTCACGAGGACAGAGTCAGACACAAGGTCGACCCCTAATGTGGGTAGAATCCAGCTCCCCAAAACATGGTACGCCGGATGGGGACAAAAATAAAAATTACCTCAATCTAGAAGGATCTCTTTTCAACTGATCGAGGCCAGAAAAGGCAAATTGCAGCATCAGAACAGATACCACACCTTGCTCCTAACCAAAACGCCAAGGAACTTTGTTATCTTTGTTATTATCCACCAAATTAGACTAGAAAAGTAACTTTTAAAATAAATGATAGCAAATTATGTAAAATAGTACATCAATAACAACTAAGAATTGGTTATCCACAATCAAAGTTGTATTTTCTCATTAAATGATTGTTTAGGTCCAACTTTTAAAATCCGGCTGACTTTACATAATGACTAGGGTTATGACAACAGCATATTCTTTTCATTGTTTTGACTCTCGAGTGTATATCCGTTGATATCTTATATGCTTTTATATAGAGTGATGTGGTTATCGGTTGATTAACTGTGTCAGATATATACTCGAGAGTCAAAACAATGAAAAAAATATTCTGTTGTCATAGCCTTAATAATGACTACCAAGCAAACAGATTGTAGTTTTTATTAGAACTTTCTTGATCGAGTACAGGAAAAATAATACCCAAATGATCAAACTAGCATGCGATCAAATGTGATTTCTTGTGATTTTTACAGATTGTTTGACATGAAAGCAGGTTTATTGTTTAGAATCGATTTCGTTGGATGATTTTTTGTTATTAATTTTCTTATCTTTGCAAATATGATCAGAATATTGGTATTTATCTAGAGACAACCTGATTGAAGTCAGATGAGATAAACGTATCATTCATGCAGTCAGCAAACAAAAGTAGGAAAAGTGAGAGGTTTATTTTCATTGGTTGCCTGACGTATCTTTGTTTGCTGAGGCCATTGGGAAACAACAAAACGAAGACAAAAGAAACACAATATTGAAAACATCTCCAACCTTAAAACAAAATGTAACATTAAGTTAAATATGTCTCGGACAAGATTATATAAGATTAACGATTTTGATAGACAATTTGACCACAATGTCAGTGTAGCCTGATATACGACAAATGATAATTGAGTGATCTTGATAGATATAGATAAATATGTTTTCGCCTATGACGACTAAAATGTTCTCCAAGAAAAGAAGAGTTTAGGATTTTATTTTTTTTTAGAATAGATATAACATCGAAATATAAAAAAATAAACATTGGGCACCATACTATCTTTGATTTAATACAATATAACAAGCAAATATTAAATCGAAACCTATTAAATTCTTTAATATTTTCTTCTTATCTACCGTTATCTATTTTATTAATCCAAACAGTGACAGAACATTGTAATTGCTTTTAACATACAAATTTGAGGTTTGAGCCTGTCTACCGCGGCTAATTTTTTTTTTTTTTTTTGCGGTCTCATGGGCACTTGCTGCTATTTTGATTGAAAGAAAAGTTGTTTTAATTCATTTGTATTTTTTTTTTTTAGGTGGGAGGAGGTTCCAGTACATGGACAACAAAAAGTAGGGGAAGTTGTCGCCTACTTCTTTTTTTGGGCGATTCCATTCTTTTGTGGGGGTTGCTCAATATCCTTAGTATAGCAGTTCTGTCCAAACCGAATTTCATGTCTACCCGGGCAACGCCGGGTATCCATGCTAGTCTTTAATAAAATGGAAATATACTTAATCCAAGTACATTGGCTAATGTACTTTCAGACTATATATTATTATGAAGGTCTATCTCCAAAACCCTAGGAAGAGTTTGTGAACAAACTGACAGGAACTACAATTGTGTGTGTGTGTGTGTGTGTGTGTGTGTGTGTGCAGAGAAGAAGATAATGAGACTATATCAACAATGGTTTCCAAATTTAGTTGCAGTATGCATCCTTTCTCTTTTTTAGAGTAGTGAGTCCTGGACTTTGTACTCACACATAGAACGAAGGCTGAATGCCTTCCACATGCGCAACCTCAGACATCTTTTATGCATCACCTGGCAGGATTGGGTCACAAACGCAGATGGCATGCCAAGCACATTTGCCATTCTCACTCAGACGCCAGCGCTGGCTTGGTCATGTGAGTAGGGTGGAAGATGGTCACATCTCAAAGTATACGCAAGCTCGCCTCTGGAACACAGCCAACTAAACGACCAATCTTGTGCTACAAGAACACCTGCAAGAGAGACCTGAAGACTTGTGGCATTCAACCAGCAAATATTGAGAGACATCCAATCAGACTGCCTGGTGAGCAAAGGTCAAGGATGGCATCAAATTAGCAGGAGAAACGAGAGACAATGGGAAGAAAAAAAGAATCCACAGGCAACAGAGAATTCAGTCCAACTCCGCTGCCTTCACCATCACTACCATTGACTATGCCAATGAAGCTGCGGATTCAAAATTGGACTATATAGCTATAGCAGATGCTGTAGTGCATCAAACCAGGTGCAGAATTCCATTATTTCATAAGACAGCAGGTTGTCATCATCATGTATTTTTTATAATTTTGATAAAAAGTAGTCATGCAATTTATGTTCATTTGTAAACCAACCCCAATCCAAGAAAGCATCAGCTATTTAAATTAAGAAAAAAATCAACAGAAAAAGTCATAAATAAAAAATATAAGTAATAATGATAAAAGTTTTTTAAACTTACTTTCATAGAAAAATGTAAAACACATGTTCATCAACGATTTGGCCGGGGTGTAATCCTCAGCCATGTGGCATTCGAATAAAACCACAGAGAAGTACTGGACAAGACGAAAGAAAATTTGCTCGTCCACTTTCTTGTTATGCACTCTCTAGGGAAAGAAGACAGAAAGGAAACATTTATTAGCAGAATGCAAAACAACATTTAAATGTACATTTACATGCAAACGAGAATAAAGATATTAAAATTTGAAAAAATCTCTAATATTTTGAACCACAACATACAAAAGGATAAATGTTTTTATTTTCATTGTTTTCTTCCCCCTTGCAAGATGACATCCATAATGGACATGGCGTTGTCCCGCATAATAGCTAAAAAGATATGCTGGCACATTCAAAGTCTCTCTTTTTTTTATTATTCACTTCCAACGAAGGGATATTGCGACTATTTGGGCCTACTATTTGAAACCATATCTACAGAGATAATATGCAGGAGTTGAGCAGCAAGATGTTTGTTTGCATTACATTTAAATTATTGCATGTTAGTACAGTCAGAGAAGAAGGAAACTTGGAGGGAAGTTCAAAGTAGCAGTTTGAGGTAAGAAACTTTTAGAGTAAAATGCTTTCCAGCTTCTAGCAGCCTCTGCAGTGAAGGGGTGGACTTTTGCTGCCTGTCGGATTAGTTAAGAATATTTACTTCGAGAAGGCACCAATATTACAAGTTCGTCAAAGCACATTCTATTAAAATATTTTTAAAACAGGCAGAAGACTGCAACATTACTGTGATGGGACAGGGGTTGGGGCTTGGTTAATAGCAGGGACTTATTAGGTTGGAGACTCCTTTGTCTAAAAGAGAGGGACTAGTGGTAGATACACCTAGATGTGGCAACAATACTCCATGCATACTCTCTGGTCTTATTCCTGCAAGTTTCTATCAATGTCTCATATGAATCATACATGGCATCATCGGAAGCTTAATATGAGAATAGTAATCTGAATGATCTAAATGCATACTATCTTCAATATAATAATATTAACTGTTCACAGAACCTATTTTGACATAACATTTAAACAAATGTCTAGGATGATAAACCGATGTCTAGTTAAAAATATACAAACTTATATATACAACTTTGCCAAATAAGCCACTCAGAAAAAATGTAATGGATTTGTTCATATCACTTCCATTTTTCAGATAGATGATTCAAGAGTCGACCAATGATTAACATAGATTTTTTTCTTTTCAAATTTGTCGCACGTGAAGATCGTCATAAGCAAAAGTGAATAAGAAATATTTTATATTCGCTGATCTTTCCTGACACAATCGCAGAAATCCAGCAATAACAAATGGATTTATTTTATTTAGGTCAACTGCTTTTCGATATTTCTTCCATTTTTCTTATTTCTCTTTCATTCTATCCATAGTTTACGACATGTGGAGTTTACAATTGAATGATAGCGTAACATTACAAAATAACGCATTCGCAATGCTACAAAATGACGTTGTGAGAAGTGCGCCACTGTAATACCATCTTGCTGCTCAACTCCCCATAATCCCCTGTTAGACACAATCCCAAATAGTATCCCATTACGTTCCAAGTGGCAATATGCCTCGTTTGGAGTAAAAAGGTTTTTTTTTTTTAATTTACGGCAACATAAGGTAGTGGTGACATACTAGAAACTGAGACGAATTCATCTCCGTTTAAAGTTTCAAATAAAAAATATCATAAAAAAGAAAAATGATTATTTCTGAAGAAAGATTGGAAATCCACGCATTTCTTCAGTGACATTAATAATGAAATGTGCAAATGCAAATATAATTTCATAAAAAATGCCTAAAAAAGAATATGATTTGAAATTCTGACGAAAAAAAAAAAAACGACGAACAAGAGACACATATCTGGATAAAAGTGTGCCAGAATACCTGACATACATGACGTGGGACGAACATTAAATAATCAGGAGGACTTGACAACAATAGAGAAGACAGGAGAAAGTCTAGTAGAGACACACACGGACATGTTTGTGCATCTGACAGAAAATCTAATGAAGAATAACAAAAAATATGTTGACAAAAGGTTAACCACAAATAACATTTCATCCATTTGCTGAATCAGCATTAACAATTTTTTTTTGAAGATATACATGTTAGTATGTATGGTAAAACTGGAATAGTTAATACTTGGTATAGTATCAGCTCTGGTCAGGCTATGCTGACTTTATCTTAAAGGGGAAATTTACAAGGAATATAAATTTCACAAGTGTGCCCCAACTGCATGTATATCCCAGTCAAGGGAAGATTATATACAGCATCCCTAAATGGTCACCTATGACCAGGCTCCATGTTGCTTAACTTGGGTGATATAATGAGAACCGGTATGCCAACGGAATTATGCCATATATGGTAGTGAATACTACAATTTGAAATTTTGCCCAATTCAGTAAAATACTCCTCCCCCAGATCTCAGTTGAAAGCCCAATATAGGGTTTTGTGTATATCTTTCCATAAAACACTTTTGTCAGTTGTTGGTGGGAAATATCCTTGGAATATTCAATTATTTTTTATGAAAATATTTACATGTACCAAATCTGAAAAACAATTCTGCTCATCATGGTCTAACCATTTTTATCTGACCCTTGTCCACCTGATGCTTGTTCGTCTGACCATTCTAGGTCTAATAATTGTTCATCTGACCATTCTAGGTCTAACATTTGTTCATCTGACATTACATGACATAGCTGCTTGTTGTTGACGTGTCTACTACTTGGATTTATCTTTACCTTTTCTAGAAATATTTCAGAAATTTTTTGTGGATTTAGAAGTTTATTGTTGTTGTTTTCTTTGGACTTCTACATGTTTTCTTGATTTACTATTTCAAGGGTTATTTACTGTGTTGGTATATATGCATGCACATTAGTGTTGGTATATATGCATGCACATTAGTGTTGCTATATATGCATGCACATTAGTGTTGGTATATATGCATACACATTAGTGTTGGTATATATGCATACACATTAGTGTTGGTATATATGCATGCACATTAGTGTTGGTATATATGCATGCACATTAGTGTTGGTATATATGCATGCACATTAGTGTTGCTATATATGCATGCACATTAGTGTTGGTATATATGCATGCACATTAGTGTTGGTATATATGCATGCACATTAGTGTTGGTATATATGCATGCACATTAGTGTTGGTATATATGCATACACATTAGTGTTGGTATATATGCATGCACATTAGTGTTGGTATATATGCATGCACATTAGTGTTGCTATATATGCATGCACATTAGTGTTGGTATATATGCATACACATTAGTGTTGCTATATATGCATGCACATTAGTGTTGGTATATATGCATGCACATTAGTGTTGCTATATATGCATGCACATTAGTGTTGGTATATATGCATACACATTAGTGTTGGTATATATGCATGAACATTAGTGTTGGTATATATGCATGCACATTAGTGTTGGTATATATGCATGCACATTAGTGTTGGTATATATGCATGCACATTAGTGTTGGTATATATGCATGCACATTAGTGTTGCTATATATGCATGCACATTAGTGTTGCTATATATGCATGCACATTAGTGTTGCTATATATGCATGCACATTAGTGTTGCTATATATGCATGCACATTAGTGTTGCTATATATGCATGCACATTAGTGTTGGTATATATGCATGCACATTAGTGTTGGTATATATGCATGCACATTAGTGTTGCTATATATGCATGCACATTAGTGTTGCTATATATGCATGCACATTAGTGTTGCTATATATGCATGCACATTAGTGTTGCTATATATGCATGCACATTAGTGTTGCTATGTATGCATGCACATTAGTGTTGCTATATATGCATGCACATTAGTGTTGGTATATATGCATGCACATTAGTGTTGGTATATATGCATGCACATTAGTGTTGGTATATATGCATGCACATTAGTGTTGCTATATATGCATGCACATTAGTGTTGGTATATATGCATGCACATTAGTGTTGGTATATATGCATGCACATTAGTGATGCTATATATGCATGCACATTAGTGTTGGTATATATGCACGCACATTAGTGTTGCTATATATGCATGCACATTAGTGTTGGTATATATGCATGCACATTAGTGTTGGTATATATGCATGCACATTAGTGTTGGTATATATGCATGCACATTAGTGTTGCTATATATGCATGCACATTAGTGTTGCTATATATGCATGCACATTAGTGTTGGTATATATTCATGCACATTAGTGTTGCTATATATTCATGCACATTAGTGTTGGTATATATGCATGCACATTAGTGTTGCTATATATGCATGCACATTAGTGTTGCTATATATGCATGCACATTAGTGTTGCTATGTATGCATGCACATTAGTGTTGCTATATATGCATGCACATTAGTGTTGGTATATATGCATGCACATTAGTGTTGGTATATATGCATACACATTAGTGTTGCTATATATGCATGCACATTAGTGTTGGTATATATGCATGCACATTAGTGTTGCTATATATGCATGCACATTAGTGTTGCTATATATGCATGCACATTAGTGTTGGTATATATTCATGCACATTAGTGTTGCTATATATTCATGCACATTAGTGTTGGTATATATGCATGCACATTAGTGTTGGTATATATGCATGCACATTAGTGTTGGTATATATGCATACACATTAGTGTTGGTATATATGCATGCACATTAGTGTTGGTATATATGCATGCACATTAGTGTTGCTATATATGCATGCACATTAGTGTTGGTATATATGCATGCACATTAGTGTTGGTATATATGCATGCACATTAGTGTTGCTATATATGCATGCACATTAGTGTTGGTATATATGCATACACATTAGTGTTGGTATATATGCATGAACATTAGTGTTGGTATATATGCATGCACATTAGTGTTGGTATATATGCATGCACATTAGTGTTGCTATATATGCATGCACATTAGTGTTGCTATATATGCATGCACATTAGTGTTGCTATATATGCATGCACATTAGTGTTGGTATATATGCATGCACATTAGTGTTGGTATATATGCATGCACATTAGTGTTGGTATATATGCATGCACATTAGTGTTGGTATATATGCATGCACATTAGTGTTGCTATATATGCATGCACATTAGTGTTGCTATATATGCATGCACATTAGTGTTGCTATATATGCATGCACATTAGTGTTGCTATATATGCATGCACATTAGTGTTGCTATGTATGCATGCACATTAGTGTTGCTATATATGCATGCACATTAGTGTTGGTATATATGCATGCACATTAGTGTTGGTATATATGCATGCACATTAGTGTTGGTATATATGCATGCACATTAGTGTTGCTATATATGCATGCACATTAGTGTTGGTATATATGCATGCACATTAGTGTTGGTATATATGCATACACATTAGTGTTGCTATATATGCATGCACATTAGTGTTGGTATATATGCACGCACATTAGTGTTGCTATATATGCATGCACATTAGTGTTGGTATATATGCATGCACATTAGTGTTGGTATATATGCATACACATTAGTGTTGCTATATATGCATGCACATTAGTGTTGGTATATATGCATGCACATTAGTGTTGCTATATATGCATGCACATTAGTGTTGCTATATATGCATGCACATTAGTGTTGGTATATATTCATGCACATTAGTGTTGCTATATATGCATGCACATTAGTGTTGCTATATATGCATGCACATTAGTGTTGCTATATATGCATGCACATTAGTGTTGCTATATATGCATGCACATTAGTGTTGCTATATATGCATGCACATTAGTGTTGCTATGTATGCATGCACATTAGTGTTGCTATATATGCATGCACATTAGTGTTGGTATATATGCATGCACATTAGTGTTGGTATATATGCATACACATTAGTGTTGCTATATATGCATGCACATTAGTGTTGGTATATATGCATGCACATTAGTGTTGCTATATATGCATGCACATTAGTGTTGCTATATATGCATGCACATTAGTGTTGGTATATATTCATGCACATTAGTGTTGCTATATATTCATGCACATTAGTGTTGGTATATATGCATGCACATTAGTGTTGCTATATATGCATGCACATTAGTGTTGGTATATATGCATGCACATTAGTGTTGGTATATATGCATACACATTAGTGTTGCTATATATGCATGCACATTAGTGTTGGTATATATGCACGCACATTAGTGTTGCTATATATGCATGCACATTAGTGTTGGTATATATGCATGCACGTTAGTGTTGCTATATATGCATACACATTAGTGTTGGTATATATGCATGCACATTAGTGTTGGTATATATGCATGCAAATTAGTGTTGCTATATATGCATACACATTAGTGTTGGTATATATGCATGCAAATTAGTGTTGCTATATATGCATGCACATTAGTGTTGGTATATATGCATGCACATTAGTGTTGGTATATATGCATGCACATTAGTGTTGCTATATATGCATGCACATTAGTGTTGGTATATATGCATGCACATTAGTGTTGGTATATATGCATGCACATTAGTGTTGCTATATATGCA
Source organism: Euprymna scolopes (assembly GCF_053919585.1). Lineage (NCBI taxonomy): Eukaryota > Metazoa > Mollusca > Cephalopoda > Sepiida > Sepiolidae > Euprymna > Euprymna scolopes. The sequence goes on along the minus strand of NC_136487.1, from coordinate 9,395,230 downwards.
TGCACATTAGTGTTGGTATATATGCATGCACATTAGTGTTGCTATATATGCATGCACATTAGTGTTGGTATATATGCATGCACATTAGTGTTGCTATATATGCATGCACATTAGTGTTGCTATATATGCATGCACATTAGTGTTGCTATGTATGCATGCACATTAGTGTTGCTATATATGCATGCACATTAGTGTTGGTATATATGCATACACATTAGTGTTGCTATATATGCATGCACATTAGTGTTGGTATATATGCATGCACATTAGTGTTGGTATATATGCATGCACATTAGTGTTGGTATATATGCATACACATTAGTGTTGGTATATATGCATGCACATTAGTGTTGGTATATATGCATGCACATTAGTGTTGGTATATATGCATGCACATTAGTGTTGGTATATATGCATGCACATTAGTGTTGGTATATATGCATGCACATTAGTGTTGGTATATATGCATGCACATTAGTGTTGGTATATATGCATGCACATTAGTGTTGGTATATATGCATGCAAATTAGTGTTGGTATATATGCATGCAAATTAGTGTTGCTATATATGCATACACATTAGTGTTGCTATATATGCATACACATTAGTGTTGGTATATATGCATGCACATTAGTGTTGGTATATATGCATGCACATTAGTGTTGGTATATATGCATGCACATTAGTGTTGGTATATATGCATGCACATTAGTGTTGGTATATATGCATGCACATTAGTGTTGGTATATATTCATGCACATTAGTGTTGGTATATATGCATGCACATTAGTGTTGCTATATATGCACGCACATTAGTGTTGGTATATATGCACGCAAATTAGTGTTGGTATATATGCACGCACATTAGTGTTGCTATATATGCATGCACATTAGTGTTGGTATATATGCATGCACATTAGTGTTGGTATATATGCATGCACATTAGTGTTGGTATATATGCATGCACATTAGTGTTGGTATATATGCATGCACATTAGTGTTGGTATATATGCATGCAAATTAGTGTTGCTATATATGCATACACATTAGTGTTGCTATATATGCATACACATTAGTGTTGCTATATATGCATACACATTAGTGTTGGTATATATGCATGCACATTAGTGTTGGTATATATGCATGCACATTAGTGTTGGTATATATGCATGCACATTAGTGTTGGTATATATGCATGCACATTAGTGTTGGTATATATGCATGCACATTAGTGTTGGTATATATTCATGCACATTAGTGTTGGTATATATTCATGCACATTAGTGTTTGTATATATGCATGCACATTAGTGTTGCTATATATGCATGCACATTAGTGTTGGTATATATGCATGCACATTAGTGTTGGTATATATGCATGCACATTAGTGTTGCTATATATGCATGCACATTAGTGTTGGTATATATGCATACACATTAGTGTTGGTATATATGCATACACATTAGTGTTGGTATATATGCCTACACATTAGTGTTGCTATATATGCATGCACATTAGTGTTGGTATATATACATGCACATTAGTGTTGGTATATATGCATGCACATTAGTGTTGGTATATATGCATGCACATTAATGTTGCTATATATGCATGCACATTAGTGTTGGTATATATGCATACACATTAGTGTTTGTATATATGCATACACATTAGTGTTGCTATATATGCATGCAAATTAGTGTTGCTATATATGCATGCAAATTAGTGTTGGTATATATGCATGCAAATTAGTGTTGGTATATATGCATGCGAATTAGTGTTGGTATATATGCATGCAAATTAGTGTTGGTATATATGCATGCACATTAGTGTTGCTATATATGCATGCGCATTAGTGTTGGTATATATGCATACACATTAGTGTTGGTATATATGCATGCACATTAGTGTTGGTATATATGCCTACACATTAGTGTTGGTATATATGCATGCACATTAGTGTTGGTATATATGCATGCACATTAGTGTTGGTATATATGCATGCACATTAGTGTTGGTATATATGCATGCAAATTAGTGTTGGTATAAAATGTCATTTTCACTCAACTAGCGTCACAAACTGTCATATCATAGACAAGCCACAGGAGTCAATAACTTAACATATATTAATTTCTTCGATTTCCAATATTTTTTTATTAAATAATGTTAGGGTAGAGACACCAAAAATGTTTTGTCCTTTAAGTTTGGAAGTAAAATAAGAATATCAAATATTTCTAGTAATTAATTCAGTAATGATTATTGAATTTATTATTGCATAAGGTCAGTTCTGGCCTTGGAATCTATTCAAAATTTCCATTGTAAACTTGCCAAAACTAAAACTTTATATTATACAAGAAGAGATTAATGATATTTCCCTAATAGCGTGTTTCTTTACTTTGGAACTCACAGGAATAAATACATTCCGTTTCTTCATAAGATGACGCATGACACAAAAAGATAAGGATAAACACACAGATCGATGAATTTCAAATCGAAAACATCTAATGGTAAAATAATAATAATAAAATGGTAGTGTCGGTATAGACTGACACGACACCAAATAGTTGTGAAGTGTCAAGAAGGATGAAAAGACTGAGGAGAAAACACTAACCAGACCTTAAGTAGATGAATAATAAAAAAAAAAAAAACTGAGACCCTCTGGAGGGTTCTTGCCACCTAAATTCCAGTGAAGACCAATGGTTGTTGCCAGTGAGAAGTCAATGGAAAGTGTCTGTTGCGATAATGCAAAGTCATTTGTAAAGGTTATCGAAAGAGGTGAACTACTTTGCAACAAATAAAGGATAGTATGAATTGGATTATCTCTCTTATATCAGTTAAATTTTGACAATTAAATAATTGATCATTGCACCCATCATCACAAAAGAAATAATTTACTTTTATGGGATTCAGAATTAATGAATGACAAACAATATTCATGTATTGTACAATGGAGTTTCCAATTGTCTTGCATTATTCTGGGTAAGCTGATATATTTCAGAAATTGACTTATTCTGACAATAAATACAGTTACATCTGTCATGGGCAGCGATTAATGGCAGTTATGGCCTCAGAATCATGACATGTACTTCTGTAACATATTTTTGCTAATACACTTTTTGTTAATCATACTCATACTAATGCATTTGTCATGATTATTAACGGCCTTCAAGGCCACAACAATTATATTATTCAAGGTTTAAAAGAGATAACTCAATGCATATTTTCGTTTTGTTCTTGCAAAACTATGTAGAAATAATATAGCACAATATATAAAAATGAAAGTCTCTTTTTTGTTATTGTTTATTTCGCACATAGAAAGACTGAGAATACCCGGACTTTTGCATAAACTGTCACACATGTGTCCTCTCTGCATCTCTGTCAGACTCCATCTCTCTTAAACATACTGTTTGCTCTCTTGTTGCTTATCTAATTATATAATACTTATGTCATAGTTCAGATGTCCTGATAAACCTTCCCCACATTCTATGTATCCATTTTCATCAGAATTTTCAATCACATTATTGTTAACATATTTTGATTAATACCTATTTATTCTTTGTCCATTGTTATGATTTAATGATTTATTAATGTTACGCATAAAGGAATGTTCCGTTTTCCAATCTCTCTCCAAAAGTCAATTACTTTAACTGTTCTATATCTAATAACCTAAGAAGTCTCATCTATTATTTCATTGCGATTATACAAACAGTTTTCTGCTCTACACACATCCCCTTATACTGTCTAGATTTGATATTCCTCTGAGATCATCAGAACCAAGCCTGTCTTTAAGACTAACATTATGCAAGTCTTTATTTATCCCTTTGTCTCTCAAGTTCATCCTTATCATTTCCTTCCATCTTTTTATTGTCATTCTCCTGCCAATTGACTGATAACTCGACTGTTCTGTATCTACTTAAGCAATTTGCATCCATTATTTCAATGTGACCATAACAACAAAGTCTCCTGTTCTGCACACATCTCTCTATACAAATGTGGCAATGAAATTAAAATTATCCCTAAAGCCCCTTATTGACTGGTATGAAATCACTTAGAATAATAGATTGTTAGACTCATTGTGAATATTCTCTTAAAAGATGTGCTTGGAGACAGAGTTAGGCATTGGAAACTATTGCAAGTTTGTTAATGAAACGTTTAATCACTCCAACAGAAATTACTTTTATAAAAAATATGTAAGTTTGATGTTTGGACATTATAGATTGAAGCTTTGTGTTTGTCTGTTCAGCATCTAGATATTGTAATCTGGTCTGTTAATTTGAAAATATATAGGTCATTGGATTAGCAGATTTGTTTGAAGAAAACAGAAATTGGACAAATACCAGTATGTCTGGGGACAGAATATGCAGAATCAATAGAAAATTTGTACATTCTTTATTGAAATGTGGAGGGCTTATTGCCAACTTAATCTTGAAATATTGGCCCAAAAGTGGATTGACTTCACCAGTGAAAGTTGCAGTTATACATAAAACTAATATATATATATATATATATATATATATATATATATATATATATACATATATATATATATATATATATATATATATATATATATATAGTTACATATATATCATGTTATGTGTATATATAATTATTATTTTGTTCAATTTAGGTTGTTGTTTTTTACTCCCCCCCCAAAAAAACAAAGCATATTGCCATTTGGACGTAAGGGGCTACTAATTGGGACCATGCCTGAGAAAGATTAACAAGATGTTAGTTTACATTACATTTGAACTTCTGCATATCAGTACAGTTTGGGAAGCAGGCAGCAGGAAGAGAATTCTGAAGTCTAGCTGTTCTAGGGAAGAAGCTATTAGAGTAGAAAACTTTCTGGCATTTAGGGACCTCAACAGTGAAAGGGTGGGATTTTGTTGCTAAGCAGGTTTGTTGAGGATATGTACATTGATGGGGCACAAGTGCAATGAGTTCATCAGAGCAAGTTCCATTGAAATACTTGTAGAATAGACACAGGGATCAAACATTGCAGCGATGGGACAGGGGTTGGAGTTTAGTTGATAAAGTGGGATTTATTAGATTGCAGACCCTTTTTTGGACCCTATCCAAGGGAGAGACTAGTGGTAGATGCACAAGCCCAGATGTGGCAACAATACTCCATGCATGGGCGAATAGTGGCCTTATAGAGGTACAGGATACTCTCAGGTGCGAGCAGTTATTTAGCATGATTGAGGAAGTCCACCTTCCTTGCAGAAACCTTCGCAATGTCCTCAATGTATTTATTCCAGTTCATATTTCCTGTGAATGTTAAGCCGAGAAGTTTGAAGAAAGAATTCTCAGGTATGGAGTTATTTGTCATGGATATCGGTGGTTGGAAAGGTTCTTGTAATTGTTAAAGGGGAGCATTTTAGTCTTACTAGCATTAAATGTTACCATTCATTTGCAGCCCTATTCCACTACGGTCTGGAAGTCATTTTCTAAGGATTCAGCTATTGTCTTGAATTTGTGTACATCCGTTCTTCCATCATGCATGCTATAGAGCATTGTATCATCAGCAAATGTACCCATCTTGTACTGAATATTATCAGGAAAGTCATTGATGAATAACAGGAAAATTAGTGGTTCAAGGATCGACCCCTGAGGCACTCCCACATTTATGTTATGCTGCTTGAATGAACGTCCATCAATGACAACCTGGATGGTCGTATTGTTTAAGAAGGATTTAATTATATTTAGCATTCGTCCAGCTATAGCATATGAGTAGATTTTCATTAGCAGCCCTTCATGCCAGACTTTGTCAAAGACCTTGGATATATTGAGGGCTACACACCTGGCTTCTCTCACCTTATCTAGTGCATGGTATATGCGTGCAGAAATGACTGTTAAAATATCTTCAGTAGAACAACATTTCCTAAATCCGTACTGTTTGTCAGAAAGAAGATTGGCTTTTGCAAGGTGGTGGACTAGTGCTTGATTGATTAGCGTCTCAAAGATTTTAGTGACGGCCGATAATTGAGAGAGTTGGTCCTTTCATCAGAATTCTTGTACACTGGTACTTCCACCTATTAGGGAAGCAGGATTCAGCAAGGCATTTGTTGTAGAGTTTGGGAAGTATGGGGCTAGTTCAGCTGAGCATTTCTTAATTAGTATAGCAGGAATGAGATCAGGACCACACGCCTTGGAGGTGTTTAAGTTTTTTATGACATTGCGGACATGTGAAAGGGTGATTTTCAGATCATCAACTGTGGCTTCCGTCCGCATAGAGAAATTTGGGAGGGAGTTGTTTGTTGCCTCTATGGTGGATTTGGAGGCGAATTACGAAGCAAACAGTTCCACCATTTCGGTTGCCATGCATGCAACTTTCTGGTTGTCGGATGGGGGGGGGGTTACTGATTGTCCTTTATTCACTACACTTTTATAAATTTTCCAGAAATCGTGAATTCCTATCCTACGATTCTATGTGTTCCCAGGTTATTTCAACATGTCTTCTACTATGTTATATATATATATGAAAATAAAACCAAGATATTGCTTATATATATATATATATATATATATATATATATATATATATATATATATGTAGGGCCCTGAAAGATGCATGTACATAGATTACTGTTTTTAAAAATTAATAAATAAATAAAATGAAAATATTATTTGTTTACGTCCAAATAAAAAAATGGGCGACTTTCTAAAAAAAAAAAAAAAAATTTGACTATCTCAAGGACGGCCATGTGGCAAGTGCTCAAACGCTTTGGCTTTCCAACAAAATTCAGCTCACTTATCCAAGGGCTTCATGTTGGAATGATGGGCCGAGTACAACACTAAACTGGCATATCAGGTCCTTTCCATATCACAGGTGGTTTAAAGCAAGGTTGCATGCTTGCCTCAACACTTTTTTTCTATCTATCTGGCGGCAATATTATATGAAATTCCAGAAAACAACCTGGAATAGCACTACAATACCGAATGAACAGCAGCTGTTTTAATGTTGCCCGCCTCAGGCCCAGAACACATATAAACTACACAGGAATCACTGAGCTGCAATACACCAATGACAACTCTACTCTAGCCCATACTATTGAAGATCTACAGGTATCGGCAAACAACTTCTCAAGAAGAACTTACATACAATATGGGCTCAACATCAACATAGCCAAGACCAAAATAATTCTCCAACCTTGTCCTGCACATGAAACTCCTCCTGAAGATACAATAACCATTTAGGGAATAGAACTAGAAAATGTGGAGCAGTTTACTTATCTCGACAGCATCCTATCAACAAATGCTACGGCTGACGCAATCTACCAAATTCATGGCCTACAAAGCGGTTGTAATCTCAACTCTGCTGTATGCCTGTGAGACCTGGGTACTCTATGGAAGAGACCTGAAAAAGTTAGAACATTTTCACCAAGCAAAACTGCGTGATAAAGTGGCAAAACTTAATCATGAACATGGAGGTTCTCCTCCGCTCAGGGATGGAAAGCATAGAAACTACAATAATAAGACACTGTCTACGCTGGGCTGGACACCTTGCTTGAATGCCTGACAACCGCCTACTAAAACAAGTTCTTTATTCAAAACTTGCCATTGGAACCAGACCCCTTAGCACATCAAAACGCTGTTTTAAAGATAAGTTTAAATCTAGACTTACGGCGACCAAAATTGACACAAACAACTGGCAAGTCAATTCAACTAACAAAGATAGCTGGCGAAGAAAAATATATGAAAACACCGCAATCTTCAAAAATAACAGAAAACAAAAAGAGCCCAATGAAAAGCTGGAGGTCAACAACCTGTGAACCCTCCTATCTCCTGTGGTGACTGCAGCCACCTCTTCTGTGCAGAAATACGACATGTTTCACATCGTAAGGAGTGTCAATGAATAAAGTGTATACTCGTATCCGAGTTATGCCAACGACGATATATATATACATATACTCCTATAAATTTGATTTTTTTGTGTATTGATATTTATATTAAAAACCCTTTCTATTTATTTAAAAAGAAAATACAACTTTGTTATGTATGGGTCGTGGAATTGCATTCATCTGCAAAAGATATAGCTAATTTGCATATTCTTTTAAACATTCATTTCAATTAATTCCGTATTAGTTTTTTCGGTTTTCTTATGGGTTGATCATCTTTATTTAACTATTACGTGTAATTATATTCATGCAGATATTTTACATGATGTGATATTTGCTTAAAAAGGTTATAGTAAACACAAACCACTTTATATATATATATTTATATATACGTATATATATTTGTTTAAAAACTTTTGCCCACCAAACTCCTGTCAGTTTATAGTCTACAGACATGAAACTTAATATATAGGGTATTCAAACCCATACGAAACTTTATATTTGAGTTTTAGTTGTGAAAAATTGGTGCAAAAGTGTGAAAATAAAAAAAATAGAATTTTCCAGGTGAAGGTCAAACGATGCCATTACAAATATGCATGCATAACGTAATAGCTATTGGTTCATGTTTTAATTTTTAACCTTGCAGCAAACGTCTTCATAGCTCAGGCATGAACGTCAAAGGAAAACGTAAATCATCATAAGCTAAATGTTTTTTTTTTAATTTACTTTTTTTTTTCTTGTAAGTCCAATATTTCGCTAATAAATAGCCTCTTCAGGGTAGGAAGATCGGTTCATGATCTTTTTTTCTTCATTTTGGTGTTATGATGGAGGCAATTATTAGCGAAATATTGGACTTACAAGGAATAAAAAGTAAATAAAAAAAATGATTTCATCATTTTATCCGACACTTCAAAGTTTCCAAATTTCTCATTTAAATTTTATTCAAACATAAGTGTCTTCAAAAAGTGTGTGACCATTTTTTACTTTAAATTCCTGCTCGAAACTGCAGCATAACACACGTGGACTCACCGGAACAGCATGTACATTGCCCCTTTCTTCTATTCCGAGGCATTGCCTCCATCATAATACCAAAATGAAGAAAAAGAAAAAAAAATCATGGACCGGACTTCCTACCCTGAAGAAGCTATTTATTAGCGATATATTGGACTTACAAGAAAAAAAAAAGAAAGTAAATAAAAAAAAAAGATTTTATCATTTTATCCGACACTTCAAAGTTTTCAAATTTCTCATTCATATATATATATATATATATATATATATATATATATATATATATATATATATAGGGATGGCCCATACACGCCTATATACGCCTACAAAACAAAACTATCCAAAGCTCAACTAAAATCAACTTATAAGTTTCAAAAAGCACATATTCTTACAGAGAAGTGTCTTACGAATCCAGCGAGTGTCAGAACGTCGGTTAAAATGTCAAAAGAGAGCAAAAAAAAAAGGGTACAAAAATGGCCAATTGTTCTTCTTTCTTCTTCTTTCTTCTTTCTTTTGAGACAATGTATCTCGGTGTACGAACGGTCTCTGACAACAGTTCAAGCATCAATCGACTGCTCTTTACACGGAGAAGTGCAGTGACCCATCGCTTTTTAGCTAACTCCATAATTAAATAAGATTATGTGTAATAACAAGTTTTAAACACTATATGCCCAATGTAGACAGACCACTTCGAACACGGAACTTCTCTCAAAAGGGACAGCTCCAAATAATACACCGGATGCTCACAGACGTTCCAGTTTGCCAGTGGCCTATATTTCTTGGACGCTGAATATTTGAGGTGAACGTTAAGGTTTTTTCTTTAAACAGTAACCCACCAGCGTTAATGAAACCACGAAATCTTTATCTCAGTTGATCAAAATTGTTATAAGAGTAACCTATCAGCAAGTACGACGTCAAAAAACAATGTTATAAAAACAAATAATTCTTCAGATTTTGGACTGTAAAATATGTACAAAATGTCAATGCTGTGACCAGGATTCGAACCTGAGTTAGCACGGCCACAATGTGGGGTCCTAACCTCTAGACGATCATGGCTAACACTGACGTCTGTCGCTCTTGGCAGAAAGACACATGACTACTGTCAAACTATTGAAAAATAAGGAGGAAACTTGAAATTCTCACGCATGCGCAAAAATACACTATAGCAACCATTGTTAAATGCAGCTGAATCTCTTCGCTCGCTAAGAAAAGTAGATCAGACCAGTTCTTCTAAGAACTCACCAAACGCCAAAGGAAATAAGTTAAATTAACCGCAAAAGAAACTGCAAGAAAGTCAAGAAAAATTTAATAGTGAAGGTATGAACATTTTAGAACTTTATAATACTCTAACTGTTTTATCAGAGAGGCGGTAGCACTCTCTATGTAATATAGAACCGATGGAGGACCAAGAGGCAACTTCTAAGGCCCAAAACCCAAAGACCTAAAACCCAGCAGGAAGCGACCTGCTACTAATGGAGGCGGCAATGAGCCGCCTCCTAAAAAAGACAATACTATCATGAATGTAAGTTTAAAAATAAGACTGTAAGTAAAAATATTAATTAACAAGAATAAAAAAGCATTGGAAATGCAAAAGGATATAGGGATGGTATGCCAAAAAGTATACAAACAAGATAGCTATGAATGGCTAGGCACATGGAAATAGAATTGCATCCAAAGTATAGCCCTATAGCTTTTTACAACTGTAATGATGGCACGGAATGAAGATTGGAGAAAAGCTATAGGGCTATACTTTGGATGCAATTCTATTTCCATGTGCCTAGCCATTCATAGCTATCTTGTTTGTATACTTTTTGGCATACCATCCCTATATCCTTTTGCATTTCCAATGCTTTTTTATTCTTGTATATATAATGAATACATATTATTGAAATATAAATTTCAAACAAAATAAGTGTCTGTTTATTTTGTAATAATGCGTTGCTTTGGCTTCAAACATATCTAATACGTATTCATTTTATTCAAACTCAACCAGCGCTTCTATGGAACAAAAGTCTTAACGTATATATATATATATACTAGACTATACTTAGACTATTTGTAATCCGTTGGGTTAGTATATGCTATAGCTAGCTATGGAATAGTGAGTATATTAATTAAGCTAAAAACATTTGCACAACAATGGCCACCACTTTTAATATAAGGAATGACATTGCTTAATATTCGGAAAACTTAGTATAAGGAATGACATTGCTTAATATCCAGAAAACTACTCATTTGCGGAAAGTTTAAATGTGATATTCGTTTTCAGTAGGGGTCTACCGATTAATTGGCAGGTAATCAGTAATCAGCCTAATCCTCCACTTTGTCGATTAATTTGCACATTTTCCAATTAATCGGCCAATTAATTACTTTTCTCTTTCCTATTAAATTCAAACCATTTCATTATTGCCAAGTGACTCATCAGATCGCTTTGACACATTAACATAGTAACTGCTAATTTAACTTAACATTTGTTAAATGTCTGACCACTATTATGGCTTTTTGTCTTTATTAAATAAAATTACAAAATACAATTTCCAATTCTTAAATGAATATAATTTAACATTTAGATAAGAAAAAAAATAAATTACAAACCAACTACAAAGTACAAACTGTAATTCTTTAAGTGACTAACTACAAGCTGAAGTTCTGCACCTGTTGCTGCTCTACTTCCTATTCTATTCTTGCTGCCGGCTTCCTCTGTTGTCATAGTCCCTCAGTATTTAAAGTTGAATTTGAAGCTAATTCATCAAGCAGGTTTGAAATAAATACAGTTTTACTTTCATTTTGATCATGATCATCAACAGAACTTGAAGAAGTGTATCTTGCTAATTCTATTTCACTATCTGATGATGTAAAATGTAGAATCCAATTCTTGATAGTATTTTCATGTAATTCTTTTGAAATTTAAGTTTGAATCTTGGATCTAAAAAAGTAGACACACAAAGTTTTATCATTTAGATAGGACGAAAATCTTGTTTCCATTAATTCATTTAATTCAACAGTGGTAAGGATTCCATTAAAGTCAGAAATATCTGAAGTTCTGTGACTTGCTTCTTTAGTGATTTCTTCAAATGAATTTAGTAATTGGACAATGTTTGGAACAAATCCCCATTGTTAAGTTGTTAATGTAGGAATCTTATTATCAACAGTAAAGATTACAAGAGCCTTTCGTTGTTCTAAATTTCTTTTTAGCATATAATATGTTGAATTCCACCGTGTGATCACATCTTGAATGAGTTTGTTATTTGAAATTAAGCTGATCCTGTATTTCAGTTAATTTGCTAATTGCTAATGGAGATTAAAGTGAAAGACTATATTTCTGTTAGTTTTAATGACTGTCTTAACTGCCTGTTTGGAAAATAATGAGTCATTTATTAAGAGTTGCATTGTATGTATGAAGCATGATAGTGATTCTAAACCAAATTCTCTGACACCAGCAACCATATTTGTTTTTAAATCCTTCAAGACTAAGAGAACTTTGTTGAAAATTTTAGACTCATCCAGAACATTGTGCAGTTCTTCACTTATTCTTGAACCTGTGTGTGCACCAGGGAATGGAACGATTCTAAGCACAGCTCTGCACTGTTTAAAATCATTTGAAAGCCAATGAAATGTCAAACGCAGAAAGGTGGCATCATTTGTAGCAGCTGCTACAAATCTGTAGTCAAAGAAATGCTAATTTTATCAAGAAATGATTGCATTTTTGTTTTTAATACCGTAAATATATTGAGAATTATTTTTTAGTCAAGTACTTTTTTGATGGAATACTGTAATTTTGACAAAGTTTTGCAATAAGCCTGTTAAATCCAATATCCAATAAAAATATTGTATATCAACAATAATCTAATGGATCTTTGTGACCTATGGTCATTAATATCCCAAATTTTGCTCCTTGTTATTGCCTGTTATTTGATAATACGGTGTAGATAATGCATGTCTTTTTGATAAATTTTCACTAGCAAGCAAAAAAGGGAGTTTACAATATAATTTAATTGATATTGATATCATTTATAACAACAAAATTTGCTGATAAATCGGCATTACAAAACCTATTAATCGGTCGATTATCGATAATTAGACAATTATCGAAGGCCAATTAATTGGTAATTGGCCAATTTGCTAATAGATACATCTCTAGTTTTCAGCATACCCCAAAATCTACACAAGTCGTCATTTTAAAGGAAAATGTTAATGTGGAGACCAAGCAAAAATTTAGCAAAACTCCTATTTTTATATTTGCTTAAAAAAAAATAATCTACATTATATACAGTGTTCGTCATTCATACCTTAAAATTTGTATGACGTCACTTCTGCCGAATGGCTTTGTAAACAAAAAGTGCGATTTTTAACAAAAGCTAGTATGGCATAAAACACTTATCAAAAGTCAACGGTTATAACTTTTGCCCATTTTTAACAGGCTAAAAAGTCTATTGTTTGCATAATCTTCAAAGTATTAATAACATTTGCAAGTAATTTTAACGTCTTTAAACTGCCAATTATGGAATCCAACTCAATAAAAAAAACTTAAAAATAGTTTAAATCGTAAAAAAATAAAGCTGATACATAAAAAAAGTAACTGCTATTGCGTTTGGTTACAGTTACAGTTACAGTTAGAAATAGGATTTGCTGGTTAAATGGTTTTAATTTTTCTTAACCAACCGGTTAACTATGAGATGTCACTTTTATTGCTTTTAGTAGCAGTTACTTATTTTACGATGTTTTGTCATCTTCCATTTATAAAAAAGAATGTTATGTGTTAATTCTTAAGTAGTTTCTTTTTATTAACAAAGTTTCAACGGTTGGGCAAGCTGATCTGAGTAATTTTAACGTTTTAAACTGTCAATTACAGAATATATAAAAGACTTTAAATCGTAAACATTGTTTTTGTTTGAAAACGATTCCAACTTGCAATGAAAAACACAAATAAAATTTGTAAAATCCGATGTGAAAAAAAAAGCAAAAACTTTGTTTTTATTTGCACAGAATTTTTCAAACCAGATGCACGGTTATAATGCCCAAGCAAGACGATTTTAAGTTTATATTATGATATATATATATAACTCAAATGGATCACGTAGTTGGTCTAATGAGTCATTAAGGCTTGAACTAGGGTCGTCTTTTTGATTGATCCACTTAAAATTATAGACTGCCAAAAATAAAACAAAAAACGATGAGGAAATTTATGGGTTGCTGAAAATGAATAGAGAGGCAGTGATAGGAATGGGGGTAATAAGATCAATGACTGATTCACTGGATATTGAAGTGGACACTGTTTGAGTATCAAAAGGATAATAGAATGTAAATCTATTTAGTCTAACGAATTCCCTCAGAAAGAAACAAGTTTCTCTGTGTAGCTCACTTGTCATAAGTATATATTTATACACAGAAATAGAGAAAGACATATAGATAGAAAGGAATACATATGTGATGAAAAAAGCAAAGAAACCTTTGGTCGACTGGCAAAATCTGCTCACAACTAACCGACATTGACTGTATCAATCTATATTTCAAAATGTGGAAAATTCCATCGGTCGCCAAAGTCTAAAGAATAATCTGAACCATTTAATGGAATTTTTACTTTTACTTTTTTATTCGCCAAGATTTGCATAGAATGGATTTTCATGTCTCAGGAGAAAAACTTCTATCCAAGAATAGTTCTTTGCTTAAGAATCTGTCATTAGACATGGGTTGATCATCCTAAGACGAAAGGAAGTAAATGTTGCATGAGAGATAAGTTTCCTGAGGAAGAGGAAATGGGTGACAGGTTGGTAAGAATTGTGGGATAGTAAAAAGAAAAAAAAAAAAATGGTGGGAAAGACGGAAAGGAAAAGGGGGGGAAAGAGGGTGAAGAAAAAGGAAGAAATAGGAATGGAGAAGCGAGAAAAAAAGAAAAAAGGAGTGATAAAGTGCATGATAGAGTGAAGAAGGGAGAAAGACAAAAGTGTAAAGCAGAGAAAGGGAGAAGAATAGAGAAAGAAAGTGAGAAGTGAATGAGACAGGGAGAGAGAAAGAAAGGAATTAAGACAGGGAGGGAGAAAGGAAGTGGGAAGCGAGAGAGAAAAGAGAGAGGTAGGAAGACGAAAAAGAAAAGAAAGAAAGAGAGAAAAATAATAGGGAAGAAAATACAGGAAAATTAAGTAGGACAAGAGGAGAAAGTAAAAAACAAACAAATAGAAGAAGAGATGGGGAATAAGATAGAAGAAAAGGTAAAACTATTGTAGGGCAAAGTGAAACACGGAGAAAAAGAAAAGAACAAACTTAATAAAGTCATCGAAGAATTTTTTGCATGGTTGGATTCGTTAAAATATTAGTTTGAAAACTGATATCTTTATTTGCGATGAGAGGCCAT
The DNA here is from genome assembly GCF_053919585.1 of Euprymna scolopes. Lineage (NCBI taxonomy): Eukaryota > Metazoa > Mollusca > Cephalopoda > Sepiida > Sepiolidae > Euprymna > Euprymna scolopes. The sequence goes on along the minus strand of NC_136487.1, from coordinate 9,380,026 downwards.
GAAAATATGTTCAGAATTTTTCCTGAAGATTTAGTAAGTTTATTTTCATGAAAAATAACGCATTTTTTTCATGCATGTTAAATGAGAATTGATCCTTTTTTTCCATTTTTGGTTTTCAGAAATCACTGATCTTAATGTAAATAAAATTTGTAAATTTTGTATGGTTTACTTTTGTCATTGATTTGTTTGTGCATGTAGGAAAATGAGCCTTGCAAACATTTTGTCTGCATAAGCACACACGACCAGTTGCTATGGCAACTGATCTTAATCTGTTAAACTGACATTCACACAAGTTAGACAGCTAACTGATAGAAGTTTTCATAAATCATGTTAAAGGATATCGTAACGAAAAAATAAATTGGAATTGTTTTTAAAATTTCCGAAGCCACCCAGAATTTTTTCCACGATGTGTTTATGATTTTCTCTCGATTATTTTTTGAAAGAAATATTAACCAGTGCTAATTTGAACAAGGTTGAAATAAATTTAGCATTTGTATGTTTTAAGTTTTATCTTTCGTAATTTGATTCTCTAAAAATGTATTTTGATCACTTTATTTGTTTTTTTTATATATTTCATATAGAATTCAGTAAAGATTGAATAAAAAATTAAATTTCAATTTGATATTATTTTTATATACACAAACACATACGTATGCACACCCACACATACACAGAATTATCTTGGAGGACTTCAAAAGTTGGACATAAATAGCATTTAAACTGACATATACTTTCATTCAGATCACTCAATTGTCATTGCTGTACCATGTTATTGACAATATAATAAAGATACATTTTTATAAATTTATTTTCTCAATTAAGTAGTTCTTTCCGGACAACTGGTAAAATGAAAACATTTTTCAGTTACAACTAAAAAAAATTTCAACATAGGGAATTACTCATTTTTATTCAATAATATAAAAAAAATATCTCCCTTGCAACTAATTTTATTTTTTATGTATAAGTTTAAAAAATGAGCAAACAAATAAAAATGAAAACTAAAATGACCTTACTACATCCATCCAGAATACTACCATGCAGATGCACCTAATATATATATACTTGCGCATTGTGCAAATCTTTGCTATACACTTCAGTACTGGCTTCATGGGCACCCTTGCACTAAGTGGATGTTGTAAGAAAACTATTACTTAAAGTGTTTAAAATTTTTTTAGCTACTTCTTAAAGTGACTGAAATCCAACGATGAAGAATGGTTGAGGGGATGAGGAAGAGTGATCTGATTCAAATTCACAAAAAATTGGCTGACGCCATGATGACAGCCCCCCCCCCCGAGATCGTGGTAAACCCCAACTTGGTGAGCACCATCCCTAGGTGGGGAGTTTATGAAGATCCACACCACATATAACCTTGACCTTTGACCTTTACCTTGAAAAATATTGTGCATCATTCGTAGGTGGGGGACCATCAAGCCAGGTTTGGTCATGATTGGTCCAGTTGTGTGGGCTGTAGGAGAGTATATATACATAAGCTATGACTTCGACCTTTGACCTTAACCTTGAAGCATGGTGTGCACCATCCCTAGGTGGGGGAACCATCATCATGCCAGGTTTGGTCATGATCGGTCGAGTGGCTTGGACTGTAGGTGAGTTGTACACACAGACACACACACACAAACGCTACTACTTATATATATTGAACGCACTGTTACATAGCATCGCTGGTGGCTATTATTGATCATGCATAGCTCTTCACAAAAGAATAGAGCATAAAGTACACTCGGCTGCTGAAAATGATAATCATCTAATTTTTACTTACTGTATTATGCTCGTGCTCTCATAGTATAATGGATAAGACTTTCCCCTGTTGTAAAAACAACTGAATTTCAAACTTAAAATATTTGCTCGTTTTTAGTTAACATTTGATTATCACCACTTTTCAAAACCGTGCATAAGGGTTAATTAGAGTGGTATAATTGCCAATGGAAAAATGACGAACGCGATGTTAGTACAAACATCGACCAATAATATAAACTACTTTATTTAATTGCTTTTGTGGTGGTTCATTACAAGAATCTATTCACAATGTCTAAACAAATTGAAGAGCTTGATACAGTGAAGCAATCTCTCTCTCTCTCTCTCTCTCTCTCTCTCTCTCTCTCTCTCTCTCACTCTCTCATATATAGGAAAAATAGATGAAAAATGAAATTTAACGAATTACAATATTTATTGATCCATCAAATTCAAACAAGGAATTATAAAAATGAAAAATCCTTAATCCATCGATTTTCAAATGTAAGCTCTATTGTAGTTCATTCAATTTTATTTCTTCATCTATTTTTCTTATTTCTTTAATTGCTCTAGTAGTCAATTGAGCTTTTTATTATTTTGACAGGTTCCAATTTTAAGATAATATTTATATTTATCTTTGTAATTATATATTATAGATACAATAATTATCCACAGACATGTTTCGCCATTACTACAGCTTATCAGCAAGGCTGACTATAACATGATCTGATCTCTCAATCATAAGGACTTTAATCGGATGCATTAACCAGCATGCTATAGGGTCCTGTCTGAAATTACTTGAGAATTTATCACTTATATTTTTTTACTCACCTTCCACCCGAAACAAAACATATTGCCATTTGGACGTAAGGGGCTACTAATTGGGACCATGTCTAAGAAAGATTACCAAGATGATGGTTTACATTACATTTGAACTTCTGCATATCAGTACAGTTAGGGAAGCTGATACCAGGAAGGGAGTTCTAAAGTCTAGCTGTTGAAGAGAAGAAGCTATTAGAGTACAAAGTTTTCTGGCATTTATGGACCTCAACAGTGAAGGGGTGTGATTTTGTAGCTAAGCTGGTTTGTTGGGGATATGTACGTTGAGAGGTCACAAGTGCAACGAGTTCATCAGAACACATTCCATTAAAATACTTGTGAAACAGGCACAGAGATGCAACATTGCAACAGTGGGACAGGGGTTGGAGTCTAGTTGATAAATTGGGATCTATTAGATGGGAGACCCTTTTTTGGATCATGTATGGAGTATTGTTGTCATATTTGGGCTGGTGCATCTGCTACTAGTCTCTCGCTCCTAGACAAGGTCCAAAAGAGAGTCGCCAACCTGATAGGTCCTGAACTGTCATCTAAGCTTCAGCCTCTGTCCCACTGACGAAATGTTGCATCCCTCTGCCTGTTCTATAAGTATTTTAATGGTGAATGCTCTGACGAACTGCAAGCACTTGTGCCCCCATGACATAAATACCCCTGACAAACCTGACAAGCAGCTAAATCCCACTCCTAAACAGTAGAGATCCCTAGAGCTTTCTACTCCAGTAGTTTCTTCCCCAAAACCGCTAGACTTTGGAATTCCCTTCCGGGTCCTTGCTTCCCCAACTATACTGATATGTAGAAGTTCAAGTATAACGTGAACCGACATCTTGCTGCCCAACTCCTTACAAAGTACCCCAGTAGCTTATGTCCCTGATAGTAGCCCCCTACACCAAAGTGGCAATGTGCCTTGTTTGGGGTGAAAATGTAATAAAAAAAAAAAAAAAAGAGAGACTAGTGATAGATGCACCAGCTCAGATGTGACAACAATACTTCATACATGGGCGAATGGTGGCCTTGTAGAGGTACAGAATACTCTCAGGTGTGAGCAGTTTTCTAGCACGATAGAGGGAGCCCACCTTCCTTACTGCAGCCTTCATAATGTTCTCAATGTATTTATTTCAGTTCATATTGCCCATGAATGTTAAGCCGAAGAGTTTGAAGGAAGAATTTTCAGGTAGGGAAACACTCAGGTCATGCATGTTCAGTCATCATAATCATGCAATTTGCGATCCCCTGGAAGAATAAAAAAAATAGGAGGCACTACTTTTAAAACCCCCCTCAGATATATATTGTTATTTTTGTTATTGTTAAATGGCTGTACTAATGTTGCTATTTTTGTTGTTCTTGCTAAGGACAAATGGCTGCACTTCACATCTCCAAAAAATTAGGGCGGTATTGCATAAGAGAAGGAATTATCCAATGCCCAGGGAGCAAAAAGTGCCCGTAGCTGTATTACAGCAATTTACAGTTAACAAAAACAGCTTATATATGAGGAAAGTTCTAAAAGTAATGTGTCCTATATTTTATTCCGCCAGGGGATTGCAAATTGCATAGTTATGATGTCTGAAGTTATGCATTCATAACCTGAGTGTTTCATCTCTCTGTTAACGGTATGAAATTCTAAGAAAGCAACACCTGTCATAGACGTGCATCAGAAGCAGAAATGCATCATTGAATTCCTCCATGCAAAAAAAATTGAATCAATCAAAATTCACCAGCTTTGTTGCTAACAAAACTGATACAGTTAATATAATCATAGTTCGTTGATTTCTCTTTTGTTTTACTTCAGTCGAAGTTCTCAGAAATCAAGGGGCCCACGACCCGGGGCTAACACTTGAACTCTATGTGAGATACATAGATATTCGAATGTTCCATTAAAGTTCTTTATCTCTAAGCACTGAGTTAGTAAAGAAATTGAGAACATAATTTTCCTCTCCCTAATTCACCATTTTTATATGTTGTAGCATATCTTTCATGTTGGTCTCTGGGTCTTACTGGATTCCAGGACAAGAATTTATCTAGTCTGGTGGAGTATCCAGCTTCGTGCTATTACTTGAGGTAATATCACTTGGAGAAGGTGCACCATTCCTTGGAAAAGCTGTGAGGTAGCTGTATTGAGGAGATCTTATTTGGGCTGCGAATACTATATGATTTTGAATATTTGGTCAGGGTTTACTTCTATGGAAAAAGTATCCTCATGCCAGATTGTTCTGACAAACTCCTGTACAGAGAGACCTTAGAGACTCGAGGATAGTATCTAGTAGGCATTCAAGTTCAGAATGGCAACAGATGTGAGTTAGAAAGCATTCTCTGGACTTTTACAACTGCGTTATCAAAAGAGGCTGACAATGCATTGAGAATGGTAGTGTCTATGTAGAAGCTTGTTTTAATGGTAAAACACCCATCTTTATAACTTTTCAACGTTTTTGAGTTTAAAAAATAGGAAGCCTTACTTTTGGAAAGAGCCTCATATATATATATATATATATATATATATATATATATATATATCCTTATCTCATTCTTGATCGATTTACTCATCATCGTGTCATAAAGGATAAATCCTGAATATTTCCCCACAGATCACTTAAAACTGATTATAGTTCCTAGTGTAATCCTATAATAGTTCCTATAATAATCTTCTATGACTGTTTTCTTTTTATAACTGATTTATTAAGACATAAAAATAATTGGAAACTTCAAAAAATAAGAAATTTAAAACCATGAATCACATTTTTTTTATTCTTAATTTATTTCATACTGCAAATAAATCTTATTAAAATCTTTTTCTTATTTAATAACAACACAATTTGTTTAACTCATTCGATTGGTTTCGCTATCCTAACAAAAATCTAGATTTTCTAAATCTTACATGACAAAGTCATTCCATAATAAAAATGTAAAAAAGAGATGAGTGAAAATACAAAGTATGTTGATATGCCGTAGCAATCATAAATAATGACTTATTTTCTCTTTCCAAGAAATGTCCCTGCTAGGTGATTTGGTTACACACTGACCATTCATCTTGCAGGGAGCATTGATTTCAGCTGTACCCTACCAACAAATTTTCAGTGATCCAAACAAGTTTCTGAACCTTTATTTCTTCACTTGGGCACTGTCCAACTTTCTTCTGCTAAATGGTGTAAATAATCACATAATCCTTATCATTGTTTTATAAAATGTCTTTTTTTTTGTGCAAATGTTTTCGTTACATACTACTAATGTATAGGAGTTGGTCTTAACACCCACTGATAATGTCAACTCCTATAAATGGTGACCCCCCCCCCCCAATGTAGACTATTTATTAAAGCTGTCTGGTATTTTGATGCAGTCTTTTTTTTTTTTTTTTTTTTTCATCTTTTGTAAGCATCATCTGCGATAATTTCCATGTTTATTGGAATGATTTTTATTGAGTCTATGGTAAATAAAAAGCGAATTTGAAAACGTCCACATTTTTATTAGGGAGAAAAGTATCCGTTTGGTTGCATAAAAACGTATTTTGATGGTAATTTGAGTGAGAATGTAAATCTAATGATATTTAAAAATAAAAAACAATGTATGTTCAATTGCAATTCCATGTTCAAAAGTTGAAAAAAGATAAAATGTGGTAAATGCACCAGCTCAGATGTAACAATAATACTCCATGCATGGACGAATGGTGACTTTGTAGAGATAAAGCATACTCTCAGGTGTAGTTTTCTAGCATGATAGGGGGAACACACCTTCTTTGCCACATCCTTGGCAATGTCTTCAATGTATTTTGTTCAAATACAAAGTTTTTGATAAATAAAAAATGGAATCTTCGCTTCCAGTTTACAGTCACGTGATTATTACACCATTGCAGAACAGAAATCGCCATAAAACTCATCCAAAATAAATAGAGAAGAAATGTCATGCTTTTGATCAACTAAAATAAAAAAAGAAAAGAATTACTGTAATTTATTTCTTGGAAACTAAAGACTATCAGTGATGTTAAAAGTTTTAGATAAGGTCTATTTGCAGTATAAGATATCATGTAAAATCGATTGCATATTTCTTTTTGTCGACATGGTAAGGGGGAGTAATGTTTCTTAGCGCCATCCCTCTGACTCACCAGAATTAAGTCTTTCAAGTTTTCCATTTGTAATGGCAAACCGTTTACACCTCTTAGTTTGCCGTTACAAACTTTGTTAGTGATACCAGAGGATCGTCTGACTGAAGATAATGCATCGTCTAAGCAACTGTTGAGTGCTCCCAACACAGTCTCTTCAGTCTGAAAGGCATCAATCAAGGACATATTAAGGCCAGATTTAAATGACAAAACATCTTATATATATATAGCAGTAGTTATAATTCCCAAGCTAGAAAATGTATTTAATTCACACTCATGAGTTTTTTATTTATATTTTATCAAATACGTCTTACACGTGTTTCATTGAATAGCGGAAGACCATTAAACAACTTCTAGGATGTTTTTCACATATGTATTTTGAATAGAATTATTTTTAGGGAATGGGTGACTATAAACACTACAATATATAAATGTTTTTTTTTTTTTAAATTGCATATCTCTATTTCCTTTATCTGTTTTCTTCTCTAAACCCTTTTTCACTCTATAAAAAAAACTTTCCAACAAGTTTTTGAGGAAAATACATTTGTCTTTGACAAGTTGTTTAGTAGTTTTCCGCTATTCAACAAAACATATGTAAGTCATACTATAAAAAAAAAGAATAAAAACATGAGTTTGAAGTAAATACATCTTTTGTTTTTGGAATGACTAATGATAACATGCTCTGAAAGTGAAAATTCATTTTCATTGAGCTTAATATTTGTTACAATTTGAAATCTTATTTATAGAATATTATTATATTATAGAATTTTAAATTTTATTTAAAGAATATATATCTCAATAGTATATTTATAGAATAGATATCTCAATAGCATATATTTTCTTATATATATATATATATATATATATATATATATATATATTAAAAGGTAAAAAAGAAGGCCAAATGATTTTACATTTCATCCACTGTTTTGTGAGCTTTTTCAAGAGAGAAAAAATAGCTAAAAATTGTCCATTATCGTCATGTACCATTTTTAGCTATTTTCTTTTAGAAAGATTAAAAAAGTCCATGAAACAAAAGGTGAAATGTAAAATAATTTGGTCTTTTCCATTTTTAATTCATACCATCAGATTTGTTTTATCCTTCCATTAAACTTTTAATTCAAAAGAAATGCATTTTTACAATGGTTTCAAACACAAATTAAAAATGTGCCAGAAATATTGAACATAATATATTTTATAAATCTGAAAAGCGTACAATATGTCATGAATCATATTTAAGTGTTGGTGCCATTGATTTGTGGTTCGGGATTTATTGGTACCATTTAATTGATTGTGAGGATTAAGCTATGATTAAATTGTTTGAGAAAATTATACCAAAGTGAAAATACAGTTCTTTTTATGCTCAATTATTTTGCAATAAAGTTTTTAATCAAAAAGAAATTTGCATGAAATTAAATTTTTACATATACACATTAGATTCGCTGACAACATCGAACATTTTATAAAGCAGCACATGTATAGGAAACGGCAGAAGCAGTGAATGCTCTTTAAAATTATTGACTTTCCATTGGACAAAATATCCAATCAACGAGCTTTTTCAACCAATCAAAAGCATAAAAATATTTGGCACCGAATTTTATGTGATATAAAAATAGCATTTTCATTCTCTTTTCCAGTTGTTTATCAAACTCGATGCACGTGAGAATGTCTCTAAAAAGCAGCCTCAACTGATGGCTGAGGGTTATGGCAGCAAGAAACATTCATGAACTCACTCATGTACTTTTATGCAAACACGATTTTACGATTGAGATTGACAGACTTACTCACAAACGTGTTCATGTACATATTTTACACTGTTCAAATGATAAGCAAATATATATAGGTACCATACTGCTTGCTAACTCTACTGAACTTGTACACTGTAACATGCAAACTCACATAGCGACTGTAGCACATTGATAAAGAACCCTTTTTAAGGAAATGGAGTTCTCCACATTTAAAACCTTTCTACCCCACCTTCCTTATCCTCAGGGGGGGGGATAGACAAGTCTAGTTGAAAATGATGTTATGAAAAACATGATGAATACACCAACCCTTTGCTTGACTCAGGCTGACAATTGTTGGAAAAAAAGCGAAGACAACCGGGTTAAAAAAAAAAAAAAAAGGTCATATCAATGTTGTTAACTGACATTTCAACCTCTTGATTTAAAAGGAATGTGCTTATCTGTTGAATTTTGAAACAGTTTTTTAAGATACAAAAGGAGTAAAACCTGGAATAACTAATTTGAAAAAGAAAGAAGTGTAGATGAAAGCAGAAGTTGGATCAGCGCCAAAATTTGGTTGCTATTTTAAAGAAATATGAACTTAAAAATGATTCATTTCACAAAAATCTAAAACAATTGCCATGCAGGGAAACTGTGATAGAAATTTATACAAAAGTCATCTTAACAGCTGCACACCTGTGCAAGTTCACCTGCAATTGTTGCATTGTTGGTGCAGCTATTACCTCATTTGGAAGTTTATTCTAATATCTATGGATTCTAACCAAGAAAGCGGCTCCCTTTCAGTTCAATCAAAATCTGCAGAAATAGTTTCTTGTAGTGACCATCTAGACCTTTTTCTTGTGCTGGAGTGAATAAAAGGTCCGGAGGTAAATCATAATGCTTATTGATGGAAATGAGATCACACGCAATCGGTGGCACTCAAGGGAGAAAAGGTTAAACTTTCAAAGAGCATGATTGGATTAGATTCAACACCATTCGATAGCCAGTCTTTGAACTCTCTCCAGATCCTGGATATCATATATTAGATATGGGGAAGAGGTTGAGACACCATACTCTTAACAGTGGTCTGGCGAGAGAGACATAAAGAGGAAGAAATATTTCATAAGTGAATTTGCAGAAAGAACGTCGTATGAAGAATAGGATACTCCTTGCTTTATTAGCAGTTTGAATGCAATGTTTAGATGGCATGAAGGACGAGTTAGAAGGCCAAGATCTTTTATCTCGTTCACCATGATACATTGCTGCTTTTTTTAATTTTTTTATTTTAATACATTTCAAATATTTCTAAATTCTTCAGACATTATCTTTACTTTTTTAAATTCTTAAATTTTTACAGAAAAATTAAGATTTGAAAAGAATTGTGGGAACTATTTTTTTTCTAATGCATAGAACCCCAGATCATGAAATCTCGGTCAACCATTGGTTCATTTAATCACATGGATACAAATACAAAAGATAACATTTGGGTCTGACAACTAAACGGGCATCATTGCTCTCTGCTCCTATCAGTTCAGTCTCTGCTGTAACCAGGTCTGTTGATGTGTCTTTAAAATAAGAGCTATTCACCAAAATTTAATCATCCACAGACACTTGTTTTGTCATTTACAACTCATCAGTGTGAGTGAGTCTAGCAAGATTCGAAACCAGGACCTCAGAGTATAAAGTTCTACCATGCTGGTGAGTCTTAAACGACGAAACATGTTCGTAGATAATTACATTTTTAAAAAATATATGTCGCTCCTTATCTAAAGGGAAAATTTTCTCAACTAGCATTAAGATAAAAACATTCTTGCATATAAATAATTGAATTCGTTCAAAAGTATCGCAAACAAAAATAAACAAATAAATTACATCTCTATCTGTCTCTCTCTTTCATATATATAAGTGGGGGAGTTAAAGGAAGAAAATAAAATCAATTCTTTAAGAAGAAACTTATCGAGCTAATACAAAACTGTTACCTAGCATCTTCTCTACTCTTCTGATGAGAAGCATAAAGCTTCGAAATTCCATGGTATAAAGAGTTTCTCGCCTACTCAACACCCCTAATTGATGTACACCCGTATTAAATAAATGAATACATCTCTCTATCTCTCTCTCTATATATATATATATAGTTTTTATACTTTCATTTTCTCTATTGACTTATATATGAGAAATACTGAAATGCTGTAGAAATACAAAAGTTGTATAATACTGAAAAAAAAAAAAAAAAAAAAATCCAAATAAACATCAATATTTATAAGAAGATCCCAAGCTGATAAAGAAAGCTTGGTATGCGAATTGCAATTCATTCTAGAATATACCAGTATTAATTGCTTTGTATTTTACAACTGTTCTTGTATCCTCGTTCATTCAACCATGGAATATCCTTTTTACACTATTATTTCAAATGTAATTTTCAATTTATGTGCGAATAAGCAAAATGTATAATTAACCAAACTCATTTTGCTAACAACATTTTCTCTGATGAGATGAGCCATTTGTTGAAAATCCATGGATTAAGGAAAAAAACTTAAAAAATTATTTGTACTACTTGTTATGCAATAAATTTTGTTGTAATTCTACATAATTTAATTCGGAATTTCCATTTATATATATATATATATATATATATATATATATATATATTAAACAGTAATCTATGTACATGCATGTTTTGGGGCCCTACCCCTCATCAGCGTAGCTTGACTGTTTTTAGGACTCGAACCCTGGATCTTATGTATTTCAGTCCAGCGTCTTATCCATTATGCTATAATGCCATAGACGATTTACTATTTAGTTTTTATCGTTTATATATATATATATATATATATATATATATATATATATATATATATATATATATATATATATATACGTAGTTTTTGTTGTTGATTTTTTAAACGATATTAAGATTAGCGTCTTCACCTTGAAGGTCGGATGTTTTTTGTTTTTTTTAGAAACTGCCCATTTTTTATTTTGGACGTAAGCAAATAATATTTTTATTTATTTATTTATTTTTAAAACAGTAATCTACGTACATGCAGGTTTCGGGGCCCTACCCCTCGTCATATATATATATATATATATATATATATATATATATATATATATATATATATATATATATATATATAACCCTTCTCAATATTATATCATTACCCAGACAGCTTCACTTTAGTTATTTATATATTTCCACTTTGCAAATTTTTTCAGATATTTGTTGTATTATTAGTTTTGTGTCTTGATAATACATTCAATTTTGAAGTTTTAAATGACTTGCCCTTTTTCTTTCCTTCTCCTGTAATAGTATTCAGCCTTTATTGTACAACAGTCACAGACACACTAGCAAAACCATTCAAATCTAAAAGGATTGATAAAAAATGTATAAAATGGATTTCTTCTGCCTCTTCACTGCATGCATCTTTGACTTTTATTATGAACAAAAAAAAAGAAAAACCCAAAAAAACTTTGAATCTGTTGTAGCGTATTTATTGCTAACCTTCTCTATTGATTCCAAAGCCGGTAATGATGATTCATTGGAAAAATGCCAAGAGTTAGTCCTTGTGATTTCAGATTTTTCAAAATGGCCTCCAAAGTGGACAGAGGTCAATGTGGGATGCCAAGAAGAATAGCCAGGCACACTTGTCTTTTTATTTATTTATTCTATTTTCTTCTTCATCGTCGTCATCATTTTTAAGTGGCACAAATAGAAAAACAAGAGGGGGGGGCAGCAAAACGGATCATGTAAGACAACATGACTATTGCTTTTTCTTCCTCTAGGGTATAAATGGTGGTTTTCTAGGGGTGGCGGACAGTGCATGGGTATGGAAGTCAGTTACTGTTGTGGGTGTTTAAGAAACATTGATTTTCAGGAAATTAAAATTATTCGCCAAGAACGAAATGTTATGAATTATCTTTGTGATTGTATCGATTTGGAGATAATAAAAATATTCTAACAGCGGAATGCACAGTTTGGTATCATTGTTGTCAAACCTTCGAATCGAACAAAGTTAAATAATAACGAAACTGCAATGGCAACACTTACATTTGTGGGTATGATCGAAAGTAGAACTAGTAGCAGCAATGTGATCAGATTATATCTTTTAGTTATGGCCATTTGGGCCAGTATGTGGAGCGTGATCACATGACTACGCCCATGTATCGGATTTTGCTCAGCTGGCGCGATTCAGAAAAATATGTCTTTTCTTGTTCACGCCATTCCCATCTTAATCTCTTCATAAGAACACGTAAAGATCAATTTTATTTCGTATGAAATAATCAGGCTTAGTTCTGGTAGTCTGGTACAAGGTCTACCCAATGTATATAACACTTATTAATCTACAAGTAGCAAGACTACATGAGGTTGCCCGGGAGTATTGATAACAAAATAGAAAAGCTAAAGAAAAAAAAACAATGTTTGCAACATTTTTCTCTTGAAACTTCTCTCTATATATGCCAATCCTCAGTCATAATATTTTTAGTGATCAGACGATTACATTATTCATACCCGATTCTGATACAATTACCGATTCTGATTCTTTTAAATTTCTAAATATTTAGCTATAGCGTGTTTTTTTTTTTTGTTTTTTTTTCAGATTACCATAAAAAAATCATGTAACATGTGCATATATTTTTGTAAATGCAAAAAAAAAAAAAACTTGTGAGGTGATCTATAGATTTTAGTTTTACTAATAGTTTAAAATTAATAAATATTCATCTCATTAGTATAATCTATGGAAAATTTTATAATTGGAAAGTTTTTTTTATAATTGTTCAAGAAAAGTTATTTATTTTTTTAATGTAACAATTTACATTTTCTGAAAATAAATACTTCTTTTCTTACTGTAAAAATAATTGTTGTGGTGTGTCCACCTTACAGATAATAATGAATCCTAACCACTTACTATTATGACTGAGAGAATTTGTATCTCGGCATTAGCACACAACTTATGCATGAGTCTTATATACTGTGGCAGTCGGACTGACGTATACCTACACTCTTCATTTGTTGTATTTGTTCAGTATATTTTGCTTCCAATAATTACAGTGTTTTTCTTCTCGCAACAATAATTGTCAGCAAAATTTACTTCATATGAATAAAATGAATGTCACTTTTAATATCTACCACTAGCCTCTCCCTCTTTAATAGGGTCCAAAAAAGAGTTCTCAATCTAATAGGTCCCACTTTACTAACTAAGATCCAGCCCTTGTCCCAGTTTTGCATCTCTGTGCCTGTTTTACAGATATACTAGTGGAATGTGCTCTGATGAACTTGTTGCACTTGTGCCCCCTATGCAATTCTCTACCTATATAAAAGCCAGGTTCGGCCAACAATGAAGTACTGTTGCCACATCTGGGCAGGAGCTGCTAGAAGCAGCTTATCCTGTCTTGACAGTGTTCAAAATAGACTTCATAGCTTAGTGGGAGAATGTCCTTTTCTCTTCCCTGCAACCTCTTTCCCACAGAAGAGACGTGGCGATCCTGTCCCTGCTTTATCGTTAGTTTCATGGCAGGTGCTCATCTGAACTTCAATCTATGGTTCCTCCTCACCAAACTTTCACGAAAAACACTTGTCTAGCCAGAACCACTATCAACAATTTCACACTCTCTTTGTCTGTGCCTACACCTAAACGTAGATTCCATGAACAGGGCTTCTCTCTTAGTACTGCTCGCCTGTGGAACTCTAATCCGTTTGCCTGCTTTCCAGCTGATTACAATCTGATTGTCTTCAAGTCCAACGTGAACAAGTTCTTACTGATCCGTCCCCCTAAGTAATCCAAGTTATAAAATTCCCACTAATGTTTACTATGCTAAAATCACAATGACTAATGTATACCCATTAACCCTTATCCTTGAGTGGCCTCTGGGCCTTGATAAGTGGTGACCCCCATGTAAAAAACAAAAAAAAAAAAAACGTACATATCCCTGACAAACTCACTTAGCAACAAAATCTCACCCCTTCACTGTTGAGGTCCTTAAATGCCAGAAAGCTTTCTACTCTAATAGTTTCTTCCCTCGAACAGCTAAACTTTGAAATTCCCTTCCTGCTACTTGCTTCCCCAACTGTACTGATATGCAGAAGTTTAAATGTAACGTAAACCAACATCTTGTTAATCTTTCCTAGGTATGGTTCCAAATAGTAGTCCCTTACATCCAAGTGACAATATGTCTTGTTAGGGGGTGAAGGTGAATAAAAAAAACATGGCAGTAACTAAATTCTATTTATGATGTTTTATTTTATTTTTGAAACAATCAGCATTTTAATCTCAATACAGTTGTAATGTTTAGTTATCAATGACACCAGATATTTCTCAATGCAGTTCATTCCATTAATCATTTTCAATCCTCTCATAATATTCTTCATCATTAAACTCATTAACTATTATCTTTGAGTCACTTTTGGTTTTTATAAATTGCAACTCATTAGTAAAAGAAGAAATACTTTTTTTCATTTCATCTTTGGAGTTAGGACACTTTCACTTTTTTTAAATAGATGAGAAATTTTCATCGCAGCTGCTCGACTGAGCTTCAATCTATGTCCCCTTTCCCTGTAAGACATTCACAACAAAAACACGTCTAGCTACAACCGCTGTCAATAGTTTCACTTTCTCTCTTTTTCTCTCTCTACCTCTCTACCTATCTAAAATTAAACGAAACTTCCATTAGCCAAATTTCTTTACTAAAACTGTTCATCTGTTGAACAAAATACCACTAGGCTGCTTCCCATTTAACTATAATGTGATCGTTTTCAAGTTCAACGTTGAATTCTTGTTGAGCCACTCTCTTAGATAATAAAATTCTGCTCAATCACAACAATCATTACCAATCATCACTCTCTCACTGTCCGCCTTACACTTATTTAACCCTTATCCGTGAGTGGTCTTTGGGCCTTGATAAGTGGTAACATCTTAGTAAAAAAAAGAAAGAAAGAAAAATGTATAACACCGTATATATAAGTTAAGGTGCAAGTTTATTAATATACAAATACGCTCATGCAAACATTTACTGCACAACAAAAAAAAAAAAAAAAAAAAAAAAAAAAAAGAAAATCACACACTGCAGACCAAAAGCTAATCAGGCAATAAAAATGGACTTGTATATAATAAACGTCTGTGAATTTCAGATGATGGAGAGGCTAACCTTAGAGATGAGTAAAAAATTATCTTTCTCTCTTGGACATAGTGTAGGATCTATTAGATTGGAGACTATCAACCAAGCTCCAAGCTTCCGGTCTCATTTCTGCAATATACATTTCTGTGCCTGTTTTACAAGAACCTTCATAGAGTATGCTCATTGTATCTTGTCAATGTAAATAACCCCAACAAACCCGTCTAGCAAAAAGGTCCCACCCCCTTCACTGTTGAAACACCTAGATGTCAGAAAGACTTCAATAATAGCTACTTCCCTTGAAATGCTAGACTTTGGAATTTGCTTCTTGCTTCTCTTAACTGTACTAACATGCAGAAATTTAAATGTAATGTGAACAGACATCTCGCTCATCTCCTTACATAGTTCCCCTATAGATATGGTCCCAAATAGTAGCTCCTTATTGTTCAAATGGCAATATGCCTTGTTTGGGGTGAACATGAATAAACCAAAAAGATGTTTTGTCTTGTTAGAGGGAATTGGGGTCAACACGGAAGTGTAATGGACAGAGCCTCTATTGTCTCCTTGATGTAAGCGACATAGGATCGCATGTCTCATGCATAATGGCTATGCTAATTGTGCATGAATGTAAGCAGGTATTCGAACCAGCTCCTTTTGTAATCGGCCTTGAAAGTGATAACATTTGATGCTCACAAATATTACAGGAAGTCCTTCAATAAAAAATATGCATGCCGGAAGTAACAGAAGACGAGTTTGAAAAATATTTACCTGAGAGTTGACGTATCTGGCAAACCACAATCTTCCGGGCTGGTGTTGGCACAGTTCACCAAATTTTGCTTTGTCCGTTTGTGAAATCTCCTCACTAAAAAATAAAAATAAATAAATAAAAAACAACAAATAAAAACATAGAAAAATAAAATAACAGAATGAACGCCTCCAAAAAAAAAAAAAAAAAAAAAAAAAAGACAGAATTTACAGAGGTTACCTTTTTATATTATTAAATTTTATGAATCAATATTTTAAATGTTCTGCGTCATTCATCACATGATGGTGGTTTCGTTTTATGGCATGTCAACCATTTTGGATAATTTAATGCCAAATCTTAAAAAAATTAATGCTTCAATTTTTAAAAAATATTTTACCACTATTTCCACCCCCACCACAAAATCCATCTTTCTATCTTTTCTTTGCTCGTATACCCTATTTCCCAACATTATCAACTACTCAAGACCCTGCTTTACTATTCTTCTGAGTATGATAACAAAACTGCATCCAATGCTAAGGACCCGATTTGGGAGCATTGGGAGCCACCATTCCCAGATAAACCTTGACCCAGAGTGGTAGCACCTTTCAGTGCTCCATCCATAGGGTAAATAGAAAATATTACTTGAAGATTATTTGCTTGCTAGCTCTATACATACAAAACAAATGAATCTTCAAACTAATCTATAAATATAAAAGCGAAAATGTATGTATGTTCGCTTTTCTTCGATGTCCACGAAAGGCTTCTTTCAAAGAAGCGCTTGCTTGCTTCACAACTTTTTAAAACTTTTTATATCATCTATAAATTGTAATATCTACGAATTATCCACGGAGCTCGCCTCTCTATTTTATTGACTTTCAAACCTTAATTATTCCACATTTCCCGCATCGGCATGCGTTACATTCGGTTTTCGGTATAAAAAAAGCGAACCTCGACTCTAATCACAGGCCCAGAGCCAGTTTGGTCAATGTCGACTTCATCATATCAGACTGTAGCTTTCATTTCGCTGAGAGCGGGTTTTTAAAAACAAACAAACCCATTTATTCAAAACTGTCCCGCACAAAATAACTGCTGAATACCTATCGCCATCACGTCAATCAAAAAACGCGCACCTGTTTTTTTTAAAGCACTTTACTATTTTCCAACTGCGCGTTGTCAACGCTTTGGGTTTTTTTCACATATCTCGAAAAACACCCAGGCAACGCCGGGTACCCCTCGCTAGTCATATATAAATCACAAACTGTCAAAACATACCTAGCCTTGAATTTCAAATGCTACCCAGATTATCCTTTTAATCTCTACCCTACATTTATATAGCCCCGTTGCTTAATGGAAACAGCTATCATTATAATCCTTTAATTATTACATTATTATTATCAGTAGTAGTAGTAGTAGTAGTAGTCGTAATATTAGTAGCAGTATCTCTATTTATCAATCTGTTATCTTGTTACAACCCAACACCTCCCATATTCCCCTGTCATTTCTACCTTTTTTTTGCCTACCCTATTTCCAAAGCCTATCAACTTCTCAATTTCTCCCCCCTCGTTAATTTATATCCCAATTCTGGATGTTTGCCGAATGTAGATTTATGCCTTAATTATCAGGGTCACTAACCCAGAGTAGTAGTACCTGCACCATCTATTAGGTAAATAGAAATTATCGTTTACAGACTTTTTGTCTACTAAATATTTGTGTTGGCACCATTAATCGGAATTTGGAATCGGAAAAATTGGGACTTTTGTGGGTATCAGAATCGGTATTGAAAAAATTTAGCATATTTTCCGATGCCAAAACCGATTCCTTAAATTATCTTTTTTATTTGATTTTAGCTTAAGAAACATCTTCCACTGCTTGTAATAAAAATAAAATAATAAATATTTATTGATTTAAACTTCCGGTAAAACTAAAATCTATAGATCATCCCCACACAAGTGTTTTTTTTTTGTTCTTGAGAAAGTATAGGCACATTTAACATGTATTTTTATGGAAATCGGAACAAAATAACAACTTCATATTTCAATATTTAGAAATTTATAAAGAATCAGAATCGTAATCCGTAATTGTATCAGAATCCGGAATTTAGTATAGAATCGGTAATTGTATCGGAATCAAGAATTTGATATGGAATCAGTAATGGTATCAGAATCAAGAATTTGATATGGAATCAGTAATGGTATCAGAATCAAGAATTTGATATGGAATCAGTAATGGTATCAGAATCAAGAATTTGATATGGAATCAGTAATGGTATCAGAATCAAGAATTTGATATGGAATCAGTAATGGTATCAGAATCAAGAATTTGATATGGAATCAGTAATGGTATCAGAATCAAGAATTTAATATGGAATCAGTAATTGTATCGGAATTGGGAAAAATATTGGAATCATCCCATCATTACTAAATACAGACAAAACTGTAACGGCATTCAGCGGGCTTCAAATGAGTTCAGTTTTTCCTGCATCAAAGCAGTTCACCCACTACATATACTACAGCCATTCCAATTTCCAGTGAAGGCACCAAAAACGTGTGTGAGTGTGGAGGGGGGATCAGCTACCAGCTCCATTTTGGTCTTCACTGTTGCAATCCAAACTTTCAGTTTCCAGTTGCACTTCTAAAAGAAATTAATCCACAAATAAATCACATACAAAACATATGCATTGTTTCTTCATAAAGTCATTATTATGGCTGTGCTTTATCTGTGAAGATAGTGGTCATGTTCTGATCCTAATAGTATGCCTGAGGGAATGCAGAAGTAGTTGACGAGCCTGATCTTAGCCTTGCATATCCTTTTGTAATGAAAAAATTGGGAGGTTGGCTCAAGAATGCTGTTCTCTCTTCTTCCTGTTTCTTTTCTTCTCGAAGACCATTGAATGGTAGACTTTAAAGGTTGATTTTCCCTTCAAGAATAATTTGCCTTTAAGGTGGTTTGGCTGTGGTTTGGTGTTCACACTGATATTGTATTTTTGAGATTAACTTTCAAGAGATTTTAAAATCATCTGGCCTTTCTCTTTTTCTTTAAACTGTAAATCCCAACAACTAACTGTCCTTCTGTGGTATATAAACATAGGTAGAAGCAACCTAAAGGCCATATAATATTTTATGCAAAGAGTATAGAGCTCCTCTATCGGGGTTTTCCATTAATAAATCACAAAATCAATCTTGTTTTTTTTATTAAATATGTCTTCAGATCTCAGGCATTTTATGGAGAAGATGTTAACATTTTCATATCAAAGTCAACAAGATTCAAACTGCAAATAATTCTCATCTTTAAACATGTGTCAAGTTAAAAAGGGAATAGAAGTTATACAAGCACTCTAATCATAAGAAAAAAAGCACTTGTAGAAACATAAATAAAACAAATGGATATTCAATCTGTGCCTTTAGCAATTAAAATGCGATTTTAAACTTAAGCATGAAAAGATACATGAACACATTGAAAAATTATATGCAGATCTTTATATATATATATATATATATATATATATGTTATTATTTATTTTTTTTTTGTGATATAAGCAGTTTTGAAATGTTGCCTATTTGTATTTATTTTTCGATTCCTAAGCAATGAAGGGATTACCACCCCCCTTGTATTATATTTTATTATTTTTATTTATATAAGCGAGATAAGACACTGAAAGAGTTCAGATGAAAAATCCTGATAGATATTACTTGAAGTATTACTTTTAAGGTGATCCTAGCCAAAAAGGAAAAGCTCAATATTTAAGAATAGAGCAATAAAACTTATTTTTATTTATAAAATATTCAAATGGTTATTCTATTTTAATATTTAAAAAAATATTTTTATGTGCGTAAAAGTTATCCAGAAACACGTGTCCATGGATATCACCCGTCATCAGTATGGCTACATCTTCTGGTAGGAATCGAACTGGCAAATACACAATTGGCAGTCTAGTGTTTTACCATTGAGCCACGACGCCTTGTCAGATTCTATGCATGATTTTTATCACTTTTAAATATAAGATCTGTTGTTGTTTTATTATTAGCAATATATGCAGTGTTGAAATGCTTATTTTCACTTCCAAATATATATATATATATATATATATATATAAAGAGAGAGAGAACTTTTATTCATTCCAAGATATATTGCTACTGAAGCATGATCGGTTACTGTGATAGGAGTCATATCTTCTTATTATTTGGAGAGGGGGGTATTTTGATAGAGAGTCGAGCAGCAAGATATTTGTTTATATTACATTTACATTTCTGCATATTTGTATGGTTGAGGGAACAAGGTGGGAATTCCAAAGGCAAGCAGTCCAAATAAAAACTTTATCCAAATAAAACATTTTTCAGACGAGAGAGTCAGACTGGCTCTGCACAAACTAGCTTCACTTCAAACAAACTCCCAACGTGTTATCCAGCATCCCTAAGATAATCAGATGCTAACCGACCTCAATCTGAGCGACCAAAAGAACTGCAATTTTAAGCTTAACAAAATGACCAGTAAACAGATCCTTTTCATAAAGATGCTTGTGCTTATCTAAAATCTGATTTATCCATTAAATTAATAAAAATGGTATTTCATATTTGAGTGTGATGGATCGACTAATTGATAAACTGAGATGGAAGCATAAGAAACAGATAAACTGTCTAACTGAGCTGATTATAAAGAAGAGTTGATGCATCTAATAAAAATCGAACCGCATACATATTCTTAAAAAATTAAAAAATAAAATAAAATATCCTGCATATTTTTTTTTCTTTCTTATCGATTCTTAGATTCCAAGAATGGAAAACAAATCTAATTACTGATTTCAAATAAAAATTGAAAAATGATTCTCCAATGAAAATAGAATATCGAATTTAAGATCAGCTTCAAAGGAAATTAAAAAAATATCTTGTATTTTTTTTTTTTTTTTGCTTTATTCCGGGAGAGAAATAAAATAAAACGAAAAAATGTTTATGACTCGAGGCGTTCAAATTGATTTTTTAGATTGATTTGTTAACTGCATCGTCTTTAAAGATTCTATTCTCAAACTCTTATGGAGATATCTCGATCAACAAGTGTGACTGTCTAAAGGGAGTTAACTTATTACAAACTTAAATTCCTTGGAACTCTTAATCTTTTGTTATAAAGAGAAAAGAAAAGTAACCAAAAAGTTCATTGAAGCTAAAAAAAAAAAGTTTATTGAAACTAAAAAAAAAATTTTTTTAAGTTTATTGAAACTAAAAAAATTTTTTTTTTTTAACTTTATTGAAACTAAAACTTTGGAAACAAAAATCTTTTTACTTTATTTACAGGTTGTTTTTCTTATCTTGGCCGGAACCATTTTTACAAAGTTTCTACTATTGTACTTTTCAGCGTTTTTCAGGTGCCTTACATAATCGTAACCATTTTTTTTATCACATTATCACATGGCTGCTTCTCTGCAGACTACAATATGTTAATTTTTAAATACAATGCCAACAAATATTTGTTTGAACATGTCCTCATAAATAACCAAGTTTTGTTAATTTAATTCATTATTTTCAATCCTCTCATAATTTCTCATTCTCTGACTGTTCCCTGGAGCACTGTCTTGGCAAGCTTCTCTCCTCGTTATGTGGCCAAACAATTTTAGTTTGCACCTCCTGATTGTGGTGAGATTTTTATAAGAACGAATGGCTTGCCTTATTCTGTTTTTAACTTCATCATTGGTTATGTGGTCTTTGTAAGAAATGACAAACACTCTTCTGAAGCATCTCATTTCTGAGGCTTGAATCCTCTTTAATTCTGCTGTAAGACTCCATGTTTCATAAGCATACAGGAAAACTGAGTAGACAAGGGAGCACATGAGTTTTATCTTTGAGTTGAGCTTGATGATGTTCGACTTAGTTGAAAAGTTAAACATCATTTGGATTCAATATTTTCTAAATGTTTTTACATAGCTTGTTGCACTTTATTTTTGCCAAATAACTTGATTGAAGTGACAGTCTTTTGGAGGTTGATGGTTCAATCCTTAATATTGATAAGAAGATAGTATTGGTAAGTTCTTGATAAGAACTAAAACTAACATAAAAAATTAACACTTCTACCCCTCCAGGGTTGACAGAAAAAGAACAATCTAGACTCACTGATTAAATAAAGAGTACAGTTAGAAATTCCATGTAGGTTCCCAAGTTTAAAAAGAAGCACCTGAAGAAGGTCAGAGGTTACATCGGCCAGAATATGAAAATAACAACGAAAACGTCAATGTTATTTGAATAATCCAAATAATACATACTTTTTAAACATTAATTTTTTAATGGAAATTATTCCAAACAATGTATGAAGCCACTCGATGTAAGGAGCTAAAGAAAGAAATATTTCAAGATAAAGACGAGTCAACGATAACTGTCAAACGAATAGATTCTGGCCTAGAAAACAGTAACTCTTCCCCCTTTGTAAGAAATATCAGTTTGAATGTGGAAATTACAAGGATTAAACACATAAAATAATAAGGTTACAAAGTGTTCAGAATCTTAAACACATAAAATAAGGTTACAAAGTGTTCAGAATCTTAAACACATAAAATAATAAGGTTACAAAATGTTCAGAATCTTGTTAATTTTGTGAAAAATGTGACAAAAATTAAACAAATTTTAACAAAGCTGGAGCAGAATTGAAGAAAATTTAAGATGGATCCCCACCCCAGTGTGTTTGTTTGCTTGGTTAGAAAAAAAAATTGTTTTTAATCCAACAAAAGTGTCTCTCATGAAAAAGGAAAGTGTCATCTAAATCTAATTTAACAAAGACGACATTGAATGATTTCTCTAGCAGAACCCAACATAATGATCTTATAATAAATATATTATGGTTAGCATCCGTCTGTCTCAGGAGACAATAAAATTCTGTCTGTTGCCAAATTGCGGCATCCGCTGTGATTGTGCAGGCCTATCCTGTATTGAAAAGCTCTGTTGCCGATGCCACAGATGTAGGTGGTATCTGGTCGCAAGAGCTTTGTTGCAACCCTCTGTTGTCTGTTCCCTCTTATCTCCCTCTAGTCTCTTTTATCGTCAATTTTTTGAGTACATGTTTTCACAGCACGTCTCCAGTATCTGTGACTTCTAGCCTGTTGGATCAATGCAATCTGGCTTTATGTCTTGCTTGCAGACATCCTTATAGCATAGGAGAGGTCTTCCTGCTGGTTTGAAGCAAGCCATAAGCTTAACCTAAAGGACACCCCTTGAAATCCTTCCACTGTCCATCCTCCCAGCATGGCTAAGCCACCAGACATCAACGTAATTAACATTATGTGACAGGTAAATCGTAAAGTCGACATACTTAATGGCTATTCTTTTATATTTATTCAGATCACAGAGAGATGACAGTATGATAGAAATGGACATTTTGCCAATTTTCTAAATAAATCTAAATCGTTTTATTGTTTGGGTTCCGGCTTCTGGACTCCTATAGATGACTAGCCGGGGGGGGGGGGAGAGGGCACCCGACATTGCCTGGTCGTAAAATATGCTTAAGTTTATTTTAATTCATGCAGAGATTTCATAATTATTATTACAAGCCAATTCTCTATTGAATACTATATTATACCTAATATATAATAGTGATTTCAAAAGTTTTTTTCTTAAATGACTTTGGTGCCATCAGCTAGAATCGAAACCAAAACATCTGTGTGAGCTATTAACAGATAAATATATAAAATTAAACCGCTTCAAGCTACGAATAAATTTGTGCATGCGCAAAAGTAATAGAAATATGTCGGCAAATTAAAATAAACATTTTGTATTTCAACTTGCCGACATTTCTGTATGCGTTATTCATCCATCCAAACAAAGATTTGACTTGTTACAATTCATCCTTGGTGTATGATTCCTATTTCCTGTTAATTTTAGTGTTATGCGACCAGTAGTGTAAGAGTTTATTGGTTAAATATTTTCACACAGACACACATACATACATGTACTGTTTTATTCATATAGATTACATCGAACATGCACACTAATGCTAAGTTGTTGCATAGACATTTTGTTTGCACATTATTATTCTTGCAAATCATAATATAGTTGGGCATCTTAAATGTAGTTCATAAACCTTCGTTATAAAGTCTTAAACAAATCGAAAATGTGCTGCCATTTTAAAATTCGCACAATTTTGCATAATTTAACGACAGTTCAAATCCAATTAAAATCAGAGATAAAAATATCTCTGAAGATTTTTATGTTCCTTGAGGATCTCTTCATGAGAAAATACAAATTGTTAACAGACAGACAGGCATCATGAGTCGCATCTTCCGCTGGGTGCAGATTGAAAATCCACGTAACTTATTTTTCGCCATTTTTTTCCAATCCAGGGCAAGTTAATTGATGGACGCCCAGCTGTTGAGAGATGTCCAATCAAAAACATTTTCTCTCTACCTTCTCCTTGGTTTTCCTCTGCCTCTTGTTTTATAACATACCCTCAAAGCATAACTTATGTCTCTTATCATTATATATAACTACTTCATTTGCTCACATAAAATTAATATACAAAAGTATAAATTTATGCGTAAACTTTAAGTATTTACTTCAAAAGTGCTCAATACGTAGGTAGAGCTAGTTAGTAATTTATAAAATATATATGTCGATTAAGCTACACTGAATATTCCGCGTTTCATCCACTCTAGGATTCTTCAGGCTTATGCGCATATGCCTGAAGAATCCTAGAGTGGATGAAACGCGAAATATTCAGTGTAGCTTAATCGACATATATATTTTATAAATTACTATATATATATATATATATATATATATATATATATATAGATTATTCGTGGCTACATTCTACATTTGTATGCTTTGCTGTTAATAATAATATTCCATTTGTAATAATGTCTGTCAGGGTCAATACTATTTAGAAAAAAATTACTCTTTGTTCATCTTTAAAAATATTATTGTTAGTTAAATATTCATTAAATAAAATTTATTTAAAATTGTAACAATTTAATGTTCTCACCATAAAAATAATTGTCAGCTTAATATGCTTGGGATGAATAAAACGTATGATATGTACTAGCAGGCCGCCGGGCGTTGCCCAGTAGTAAAATATGCTTAAATATGATATTTTCATTCATGCAAGTTTCGTATTTATTATTATTATAGAACCAATTTTCTATTGAGTATTATATTGTACCCAATACATAGTGATGATTTCAAAAATTAAAAAAAATATATATGATTTGAATGCCATCAGCTAGAATCGAAACCAAAACATATAGCTCTCAAGCCTTATTTGTTACCATCTGTATTATGTACTAAAACATATAAAAACTGAGAAAATAATGTTGTAAAAAGGTATAAATGTATCTTTGTGTAAGCATACAAGAACACTTTAAGTTAACTTACGCCTGCCAAGTTCCAATTTTTTGCAATTTTAACTCCTTAGCAGCTATTTTTACAAACTAAAAATCAAACTGACTTTACGTTTCTGAATGTTTAAGATGAGGATTAGTTATTCACATTATTTTGATTCTTTGGACTAGTTCTAATCTTGAGTGTCATTTTTACAATGTCTCGGTGGATGAAACCTCTGACCTTCTTCTAGTGTATCTTGTCAAACTTGGGAATCTGCATGGAATTTTAAATTAAACCCTTTATTTACTTCACAGAAGTAGTATGCTCACGTTCCATCAGCCATGACTGCATAAAGGTCCTAAGTTATTTGCAATTGTATTTTTTGGTCACCCACACTGAGAATTGAGCCTTCAACCTTCGGGAGAATATCACTTTTATACAATTGAATTTATCCAAGTACTTTAACCATTGCTGAGTGTGACAAGATACACCTGAAGAAGGTCGGAGGTTACATCGACTAAAACGTTTTGAAAAATAACAATAGTCTGAAGAATCAAAATAATACGAATCGAATTTGCTCCACATGTCCAAATCTCATCTATATCAAGTTTCAAATCTGTAGACCAAAAATTGATAGAGGAGTTTAATAGAGACCGTTCCTCACACAGAGAGACAAGCTCACTTGTATACATATATAAATTTATTGAAATTGTGTTTTGATTGATGGGACAGCCTAATTGGATTTTGGAACAATTCATTTTCAAATAGGTAAAGTCGGAATTGTTTAGCTTAGTGGCATCAAATTAATTGCTAACTATCTTTACTTATTGGACTCTTTTTAAAAACGTGTGAAAGGTGATAACGTATGTACGAATATGAAATACCCTAGTGTACTATTATATCGATCTATATGATAGATGTCTTTTTTTATTCAAAGAATTTGCTTGCTATTCACTGTTTTGTATATTATTTTTGTGGATATCAGCATAATCACGTTGACACACCAGTTCCTGTCAGATCACTTAAGTTAAGCAATATTGAGCCTGGTCAGTACTAAAATGGTCGACCATTTCGAAATACCAGGTGCTATCTCAGCATTGTTTCCAATCATTCTAGACTTCTTGACACCAGAATCGAGCAATGCCAACTTGGGTGAAATACAGTTGGGAATTGTGCAGCTCTTGTGTCACAATTACATCCAAATCTATCCTTATATGGAGTATACATCGTCTCTTGAACCAAGGCCATGGTATACTGATGATTAGAATCGTTAGATCTGTTACAAACCTCATGCTGGGAGGATGGACAGTGCCAATAGATTCATTAAATGTCAGCAAGACAAATGTTTTCTGATTGTCAAGATTGCAATGAATTTGTTGTTGAAACGAAAAATGACGTTTTTGTCTACATCTTGTTGAACATCTGATTCGATATTTATAAATAGATTTCAGACGGAGTAACTCTCTTAGCTTCTATTTTTTTAAAACTTATTATCAGTTACATCAGCGCATCCTATTCACCTCAGAAAGATTGGGGCAGTATTCTGGTGATGCCTAGGGCTAGCTCCTTGATTGTATGCCCCAAAGACTCAAATATAAGTCCTAGTATTGTAAAATATTATGAAAAAGATAGTTTGAATATGATTAGATGCTCACTCACCCACCGAATTTAGATGTTCGAGCCCACTATTACCCCCAACACACACACACCTGAATGTGGATGTTCACTGTCCTGAATACTCCTGATTGGAGTGATTTAAAATACTCCTCACTATGGCCAAAGAAATCCTAGCTACATTAAACCATTGTGACAAAAAAGTAATAACTACGATTTTTGAATATAGGGTTGTCAAGAAAAGAAAGGAATAGATATGCGTCATGGCCTACTGAGACAGAGAAAATATTTGATGTTTTGGAGCACACTGAACCTAATAGGGAAAATGTCAAAGTAACCAATATTAGAGAAATATTATATATTTACATATACGCTAGAAAGATCCGTGTTTCGGCATTGCCTGGGAAATTTGAGCAAAGCCAGAAGCTTTTACTCCCAGTTATTTGTTCAGTGAAGGGTACTAACTGATTTTTGCCTGACTTCAGTGTGAGTGTTGTTCAGAGTGGGGTTTTTGTTTTAATTTACAATTTATGACTAAATCACAACTTGTTGAAAATCAAGTCCACCAAACATAAATTGACCTTAAGAGATGTTTTCACAAAAACTGACTCAGTTTTTATCCACAACATGAAAAATATTTGTACATACAATTATGTGTTAGATTAAAATGAAAACAGTCATTGCAATCTAAAATAATAGAAATGAATATTTCATTAATGAGATATCCTTTTGCAAAGCTATATTTAAATTAGTTCATCTTATGATTTCGATTGTATTCACATGATCAGTATATCAGAAAGTTTCTTTTATCGTGTTAAGTTGAAATCGGCGTTTTAACCTGACTGTTAGAGTGGGAAATTGCACAACTTTATACGTGTGTGTGTATGTGTGATATATTTTTCTTTTTAT
The DNA here is from genome assembly GCF_053919585.1 of Euprymna scolopes. Taxonomy (NCBI): domain Eukaryota; kingdom Metazoa; phylum Mollusca; class Cephalopoda; order Sepiida; family Sepiolidae; genus Euprymna; species Euprymna scolopes. The sequence continues at coordinate 9,351,958 of NC_136487.1, read as the reverse complement.
ACGTGTGTGTGTATGTGTGATATATTTTTCTTTTTATACGTGTGTGTGTATGTGTGATATATTTTTCTTTTTATACGTGTGTGTGTATGTGTGATATATTTTTCTTTTTCAGTATTTTATGCATATAAAGATATGTTAATAAGGTGATATAATATATTGAATATATATTTTCAGTATTTATTTAAGAAATGCTCAATACCTGAGTAGTAGTAGTAGTAGTAGTAGTAGTAGTAGTAGTATGAAAATAGATCTATAGCAAGTAAACTACAGAGGAGCTCATGTTTCATTCTTGCAAGCATTTAGCCTGATTATATATATATATATATATATATATATATATATAGTAATTTATAAAATATATATGCCGATTAAGCTACACTGAATATCCTGCGTTTCAGCCACTCTGGGACTCTTCAGGCTTATGCGCGAATTCTGTGGTTGTTTGTCGTTTTTATATCCGCATCTTCTATTGAGATTTTAGTTAGCCAATCAGCTTTCTAGTATCCACCGTGCCCTTCCTATCAGCCAATGGGCATGCATTTATCGGACAAAGGATCTGTTTTAAAACTAGGTTAGTGTTTTTTTTTTATTGTTAGTTTATATATAAATATATATATATATGTGTACATACATATATGCACATATATATACATATATATATACATACATATATGTGTGATCGTTTATGTATATTCATGTTTATTTAATTTATTTATTTGTTTATTTTCTATTGTTTTTGTTAGTTTTAAAACTATTTTGTATCGCTATCCTAGAGTAAATTTTATCTTGTGACCACAGTTATTTGCTATTTCTCTTCTACAGTTTAATAGATGTTGGGTCTCTTTAAAGTACAGGATAGAAAAGTTTTCATGAAGGCATAATCTACATGGGTCGTCTAGGTCTCTACACGTGGTAGCTTGTCTTATTATTTTCCATTCGACTACTGGCGAATGTCCGCTTTCTTTGAGTTCCCAGTATTTATTCGCTACTGTTGTTTTTATACAGTGTTTTTTATTGTTGAATGTACTTTTGTGGTCATAGTATCGGGTTTTGAAATCTAAGGAAGTCATACCTACGTAATATTTCTTGTTATTCGGGTTTTCTTTCGCAAATATTGTTGCCTGATAAAATACGCTTTTGGTTAGGCATTTATTTTGAACTGGGCAAAGTGTGCGGTGTCTACAGTTGCATTTATCTTGTTTGTTATTAGTATTTTTATTTATAGTATGATTGTTCTTGTCCGGGGTTGGTTCATTATTATTATTATTATTATTATTATTATTATTTCTGCTAGTGTTAGTTTTATATTTGTCACAGTGTCTACTTTTTTTATTGTTTATTTTGTTGTTGTTTACATTCTTTTTATTTAATATTTTGTTATTATGCGCTTTAATTATCATTTCTAAATTTTCGCAACAACTGTAGAATAACTTTAAGGTATTTTTATTGAAGATTTTTTGTAAGGGGTTGGTTGCGGGAAAGTGTTTTTCAATAAGATCTAGAAATTTCTTGCTAAGTTTTGTTTTTAACAGTTGATTGTATGGGGCCGTATTCCAAATTATAGTTCTTTTTCTTCTATTTTTAATTTTATTATAGTTATTGGTGTTTTGTTGCTTATATTTGATATCGATATTTTTGTATCCACTATTTTTTAGGGCTGTTTCGTAGATATTGGTTGACCTGTTAAATGCATTTTCATCGCTTGAGTTATTACTGAGTCTACTTACGATCGAGTTAGGAATCTGTTTTATAATTGATGGTGGGTGATTGGACTTAGGGTTTACATATATTGGAGTAGTGTTATCTTTTAAGTAGGGTTCATATGTGTTTTTATCTAAATTTAACGTGACGTCCAGGAAGTTTGTTATTTTTATGTTAGCTGATACGTCTGCTTTTAGGCCTAATTTTTTCATTTCCTTGTGTATGATTTTCTTAAAGTTATCTCCCTTGACTTTGTTGGAGTGTTTTATTATAGCTAATCCGTCATCAGAAATAATAATAATAATAATAATAATAATAATAATAAACCAACCCCGGACAAGAACAACCATACTATAAATAAAAATACTAATAACAAACAAGATAAATGCAACTGTAGACACCGCACACTTTGCCCAGTTCAAAATAAATGTCTAATCAAAAGGGTAGTTTATCAGGCAACAATATTTGCGAACGAAAACTCGAATAACAAGAAATATTATGTAGGTATGACTTCCTTAGATTTCAAAACCCGATACTATGACCACAAAAGTACATTCAACAATAAAAAACACCGTATAAAAACAACACTAGAGAATAAATACTGGGAACTCAAAGAAAGCGGACATTCGCCGGTAGTCGAATGGAAAATAATAAGACAAGCTACCACGTGTAGAGACCTAGACGACCCATGTAGATTATGCCTTCATGAAAACTTTTCTATCCTGTACTTTAAAGAACCCCAACATCTATTAAACTGTAGAAGAGAAATAGCAAATAACTGTTCACAAAATAAAATTTACTCTAGAATAGCGATACAAAATAGTTTTAAAACTAACAAAAACAATAGAAAATAAACAAATAAATAAATTAAATAAATATGAATATACATAAACGATCACACATATGTATGTATATATATATATATATATATATATATATATATATATATGTATGTACACATATATATATATTT
>NC_136487.1:9319284-9344284 GCF_053919585.1 Euprymna scolopes | reverse complement strand
TTCTTGTGTCGATTATGTATAAAACTACTTAATGCAACTTAACATTTTGCACATTCGAAACTTATAAAAATGAATCCTTATACCGATTCTTCCTCTACTGTCGCGGCGTAGTTTTACCTTTATTTTTCTGGCTTCCAACTGAAAAGATAACGCATAACACAATGAGCATCACTGTAAAATGTCAGCATCGCCATTTTCACTGCACAATTTTATATTCAAACAAACCAAGATAACACATGATGAAAAGTTTAAACTTTCTTGTAACGACTGTCAACTGTGATTAGTTCAGTCTTACATTTTATTTGGCATATCATTACTTATGACAAGTAAAGCACATACTAGCGATGAAACTATGCAACATACTTCGTCAGGCTTATGCCTTACAAATTCTCACAAGAGTGACACGCAGAATATTCTGTGTAGCTTAATTGCCATATATATTTTCATAACTTACTACCTAGCTCTACCTATGTATTGAGCACTGTTGAAGTAAATACTGAAAATTTACGCATAAAATTATATCTTCATATATGTAATTAAATGAAGTAGTCATATAAGTTCGTGTATTGTTGTAGTTTCCTAGATGTTAGTCGAATGAAACTCCAATGTTTACAAGATAGTGTTCAATAATTAGTAGAGATGTATTATAGTATAAATTTTTTATTCATACAAACATTGATGCCTCCATTCAGTCTCAAAAGACAAAGGATACTCTCTGTAGGGGCAACTGTGCATGTAATTAAGAGGCAAGAGTTGCGCAATCCGCAACCACATCCTGAATCGGCACTGTTTGAGTCCAGTGGGATGGAGAAATCCAGGACAACTGAAAACAATGCCGAGATATGCGGAGAGCACATACAGCATCTGGAAGTCCCAAATTGTCACCCATTTAATACTGACCAGGTTCAATGTTGCTTAACTTCAGTGATCCAACGGAAACTGATGTGTCAATGTGATTATTCCATATATACAAACATTATTAACTACATATACGCATACATGTTTCAGCTGTGATTTTATTTAAATCCAGCTTCTTCGATCCATTTTTAAAACCAAACTGAAACTAATAAAGAATATTGTAATTGTACATATTGTTTTATTGATAGAAGAGACAAAGGGGAATAGGAGAGGAGGCAAGGTATGTATCCGTTCAGACCCAGTTAATTATTCATATACCTACACATCCCTACACTCGTGCGCATATATATACATTGCATACATATTACACCTTCTGATTCTCCAATCCAGGATTTCTTGGTCATAGGTTCTCATCTTTTCATTTATTACTCTGATTACTTTAGGGCAATTGCTCTTGACATATCAAAGGCCTTTGATAAAGTATGGCATAAGGACCTACTTCACAAGATTTCCAGCTATGGTATAACTGGAAATGTTTTCTCAATCATTAAATCATTTCTTTCTGATAGGCCCATAAGAGTAGTGGTTGATGGGCAGAAATCAGAGGCCCTCAGTATTGATGCTGGAGTCCCTCATGGGTCCATCCTTTTCGAATATTATACTTGTGTTTTATTTCTTCAAATTAATCGTCCCAAGGAAGTCTTGAAATAAAAATGAAACTTTGATGAATATGTAAATAAGTTTGGTTTTCTTTTTCCATTTTCCACACACACACACACACACATATATATATATATATGGGTATATATAAATCGATACCTAATGTATCGCTAGTTGTCGCATTCCTAATATGTTATCCAGCATCTTCTCACCTCTCCTGATGAGAAGCATTAGGTTTCGAAATACCAGGATATAAAGAGTTCTATTTATCCTACACTCCTAATTGATGTATTATCCTTATTGAATATATGAATAAATCTATTTGCATTAGTATATATTTTTATATCGTCATTTTCTTATTTTATTGATATTCTATAGACGATCCAAAGCAATTTGTTTAGCTTTGCATTATACTGATAAGTCTCTTAAAGAATCGATCTTATTCCTTTAACTCACCCATATATATATATATATATATATATATATAGCTTTAATTAAAGGAGAAAAGATGAAGGTCAATTCCACAAGATGAGACTTATCCGGATAATGCCAAGCTCAACAATAATTATTGGAGCATATACAATAGGACAACAAGAGAATGAAATGAAGACACAAAACTATATATAGGTAGATATAGAATGGATCATTTATTGAATAATGGAATATAGGCAAGATTTGGGGGATAGAAGGGACTCTTTATGCCAGGGCATTTCGAAGCCTAACGCTTCTCATCAGAAGAGTAGAGAAGGTGCTAGGTAGCATGGTGTGGATGCGGCGTCTAGTGTAAGATTCGTTAGGGATGAAAAAGATTAAGAGGAATTATAGAGTGTAGGGGGAAGCTTTAATGAATTCTAAATAAATAAGGAGAAGCTTATTATATATAGTATGATATATAAGAATATAAATTGTCTTTAACATAGTATTTAGATTGATTTATTCATGTGTTATGGTTGAATAGGGGGTGTATTGCGGCTGTGTGGTGATTTATTTTAACGGTTTATGGGGTGTCTATTTTTTATGGAGTGGGGGGAGGGTTATGTAAGGATGTAAAACTGCAAGGTAATATGTTGCAATATATTTATAAGTTTCTACTGTTATGATATATGGGGTATGATCATAAAGGGGCGGTTGGAGATTAGGGTGGCAATGACTATGAGTGCGAATAACTTGATGTAAGAGGTTAAGTATACATATTGATGTTAAAATGGGGGAGTAAGGAAACCATAGCTACTTATTAGAGTGGTAAAACATACCAAATAATAGTAGGGTAATTATAATAGTACGAAAGATAATAGTAATGACAATTATAATAATAGTAGTAATAATAAGGTTGGACATAAATTAGATGTAAAATCAAATATGAAAAAAAAATTAATATTGAGAAGAATAGGATAAAATAAATAAAATAAAAATAAAGGCTAAATTTAAAGTAAACTTTAAATTTAAACATTACATAACATCACCACAACCATTATCAATAATAATAATGTAAGTACTGTTAATATTAAATTATTAGGAGTGCGTAAAAGAAAAGATGATTATATGTATTATTTGTAATTACGTTTTGCATTTGCTTCTCATATCTTAAAGTTTTTTATTCAATAAATTTAAGATTTTCGCTTTTCTAAGGACGTCTGTTTGTTCGAACGAAACTGGTCCAACGATTTTGTTTGTTCATGTTTATGTATGCATGCTCAACCGGAAGTCGGGTTACAACACCCGTTACAAGGTCATTTTAGTTTTCTAATTATATATATATATATATATATATATATGCATACACGTACACACATAATACATATATACGTACAAAATAAAAACTAAACAGTAAATAAAAACAAAGAAACGTATTTCATGTCATATGCACATCTAATATTTTGAATTTCAACGATTTATTCCAGAAGAGAACAGAAAAAGACTTATCACATCATAATGACGCCCTATCTTTTAAAGTCTAATGGCTATAAGTTGTTTTGAGATAGAGAAATGTTATACATACTTTAAAAAACAAAAACTATTTTTTCGATCGAAAAAAAAAAACAAAACAAAACAAAAAAATAGTTTTCACGTTACAAACACTTCAACTATTTTGAAATAAAGATGAAACGTTAATGAATATATAAATAATTTTTACTTGCTATTTTTTATTTTTAGATATATATATATATATATATATATATATATATATATATATATATATATATATATATATATATACAGCCACATATACCTGTACGTACACACACATACATATGTACATACATAAACATATGTAGAGAGAGGAGAGGAAGAGAGATGCAAGTGTATGGGAAAGAAATGGATAAAGGCTACTGATCAAATATATATATATATATATATAAATATATATATATATATATATATATATATATATATATATATATATATAGAGAGAGAGAGAGAGAGCGAGCTTGTTTATTATACAATATATGTGCATACATTTTACAATGGAATATAAACACTTTAATAAGACAAAATACAAAACTAATAGACTTCGTGGCTTAGTGGGGGATGCCCTTTTCTCTACCCTGCAACCTCTCTCCCACAGAAGAGGCGTTGCGAGCCTATCCTTGTTTTATCGTTATTTCCATGGCAGGTGCTCGTCTGAACTCCAATCTCTGGTCCCCCCTCGCCAATCTTTCACGAAAAACACCCGTCTAGCTGAATCCACTGTGAAAAATTTCCCCCACTCTTTATCTGTGCCTAAATCAAAACATGGATTCCATGAACAAAGCTTCTTTCTTAGAACTGCACGCCTGTGGAACTCTGTTCCGTCTGCCTGCTTCCCACCTGACCACAACTTGGATGTGTTCAAGTCCAACGTTAACAAATTCCTAATGAATTGCCCCCTTAATTAAACACATCATCAAATCTCCACACTAACGTAATTTACTTGCAATAACCCTTATCCCTGAGTGGCTTCCGGGCCTTGATAAGTGGTGATCACCGTGTAAAAAAAAAAAAAAAAAAGACACCTTCAGAAAATATTTACTTACAAACACCCAAAACAAACACACACGCAAAGAAGCACACAACAATGTTCCAACAAATATGTAAAAAAAAATTTTTTAAACAATTAAAAATTTGTGAACAAATAAATAAACAGATAGGTACTATTTATTTTGTATTCATTTTCAGCCATTTTGTATATATAAATAGATAACAAACCGAGAAATCTCATGAGCTTTGGGTCCAATATATTTCTTCCAATTTTGCCAAAAGTGTTTCTCGAATATATTGCTTCGATTTCTATTACTAATAAATCGATTTTTTTACCTGCATTTTAAATAGATGCTTTAAGACATCCATTATATTTTCTTTAAAAGTTGTTTTAATTGATGCTTAAGAAAATAATTAAAGCCAGAACGTTCACTTTTTAGTGCACTAAAACATAGGGACGGGCACCACTCCTTTTCCAAGATTACACCACTTACTCTTGATACTTCACCTTATAATGCTGAGCAAGGGAGCATCAAGGACCATTTACTGAGTTTTCCAGCTCATCAGCAAATACTAACTAGTATACCAAATGTACCAGTTGATTCTCAGCAGGAGAAAAATGTCAACAATAACTTAAAAAAAAAAAAGGACCATCCGTAGTAACAGCATTGTTTGATCAAAATTAAATGACGACGTTGCTTCTCACAATTAATTGAAAACTGTTTTCCTTTCACTGATGAGCTCTTTAGTAGCTGAGAATGTCAATTTATGATTCGATATGTTGCAGATCTGAGTGGCTTTATCGATTGACACTATCCTCTCTTTTGTGGTAGTGTAAAAGTGCTCTATGTAGCACTTGAAATCTTGTCGATATACCTCTTTCGAGTTGCATTATTAGGAATTTAGTTTTCCAGCCTCTTGGATGGGATGTCATACATTTAAGAGCAACAGAATTGATGTGGTATCTACATCTTTTGTGTTACTCACCTCTACTGATCTTGTTCCAGTGGTCAAAAATATATATTAATGAAATCATACTGCAATGGAAGGGGTATACCTGACTTCCTAAAAGGACTAAAGAAAAATGTTCTGTTTACGTAAGTTATATTTGCTGGCATAAATATTTCTCGATTCAAAATTTCTTAGAGTAACAAACCCCAAAATTCAAAATCGTCAATAAAATTTACAATCCTTTCTACACCCAAACTATATTTAGTACAAATAAACTTTAGTCAATCTCTGACTTAGTACCAAGTTTAAATCATGAAGGTTTGACAATCTTTGTTTTATCGCTCTTCAATGATATACGGGGACATTTTAATGATCGTCTCATCAGTAAGAGGTGTAATCCTGAATGGGCTTCATACTCACCGAAACTTAACCACCTAAATTTTTATCTGTGGGGTTCTCCAATGGTAATGCCTATCGAAACAATTCCCCAAATTATTTCTGAAAACGGACATTACAGCTCAAATCAGCCATTTCCAGGCGGGCTTGCCAAGGTGCAGATTTGGAGCATTATCATTGAATGGTAATAAAACAAAGACTGTTGGACATTCATAGCTGAAACTTGGTGGACAAGTCAGGCATAAACTGAAATTTGTTTGTACCGAATATGGTTGGATTGCATGAAAGATTGTGAATTTAATTAACAATTCTATAGGTAGGTGGTATTTCTAGATGGGGGGGGGGGATCTGTAAGACAGAATTTTGCATGCATCTTAGCAAATGATTGAATTTTGATAAATATTTTTTGTAGCAATTATTCAAAATTATTATCAAACTTTGTAGCACAAAACATTTTTATCAATGAATTGTTATTAATACCTTTCAGAAGATATTAATGCCTTTCAGAAGATATTAATGCCTTTCCTAAGATTATGCTTAAAGATGAATGTGTGCGTATGTGTGTAACATATGATTGACAGGAAGAAATGGGGATTTTTCACAGTTGATTTGATGTAAACATTTTATTTACAAGGACGCAACACATAGAATGATACAAATTACATCTATCAGTCTCAGTCGGATATTACTAGAATTTGTGTGTCACAACTATCGCGGGCAGAAGTAATATATCTTCATTTACCTAGATTCAAAGTTATCCATCCGTTGGCACCTGCCAGTATTTGTCTCATGCCGTTCTTGCATCTCAACACAAGAACTCATATGACAGAGATAAAAGAGGTAATTCTGCCTGAAACAGAAAATGAGTTGCTCCCCTTGATTGTAGTTCTATCGTCCTTACACTAACCTTAACATTAAATAAATCATTTTGTAAATATGTTCATTTTTCAGCTGACAATTATTTCATCTCCTTAACCCTTATCCTCGAGTGGATATTAGCCTTGATAAGTCGTGAGCCATTAGTAAAAAAAAAAACTTGCTTGTCTGTGTTGGAGCTCCAAAGAAGTAATTCACAATTCTACAAATTGAACACTTTTAGTTTTTCACGGCTGAAAAATGTTTTATGGATGACGTTTTGTGAAGAAAAATGTTTTATGGATGACATGTTTCGTGAAGAAAAATGTTTTATGGATGACATGTTTCGTGAAGAAAAATGTTTTATGGATGACATGTTTCGTGAAGAAAAATGTTTTATGGATGACATGTTTCGTGAAGAAAAATGTTTTATGGATGACATGTTTCGTGAAGAAAAATGTTTTATGGATGACATGTTTCGTGAAGAAAAATGTTTTATGGATGACATGTTTCGTGAAGAAAAATGTTTTATGGATGACATGTTTCGTGAAGAAAAATGTTTTATGGATGACATGTTTCGTGAAGAAAATGTTTTATGGATGACATGTTTTGTGAAGAAAAATGTTTTATGGATGACATGTTTTGTGAAGAAAAATGTTTTATGGATGACATGTTTTGTGAAGAAAAATGTTTTATGGGAAAAAATTTATAGGGAAAATATTTTATGGAAAAATGTTTGCTTGAAGATATTTTTATGGGAAAAATATAGCAAGGAGGGAAAGGAGAAGCGTTTGTTTCCCTTGTACCCTACCTCTCTTAAATTCAGTTCTATAATTTCATGAGGTAATAAGATTTTTAGAGAATAATCCAATACGAATCAACAACGACAATAATAATTAAAAAAAACAAAAAAAAACGGATTCAAAATAGAAAAACATTTTGTAAGCAGAAATTGACAATAAGGAAATGATTACTTTTCCAAGTTAATTATCTTTTTGAGAAAAATAATTTGAATAATTAAACACGTTTGCCATATCTTCCCCACACGTTTAAGAAAAAACACATTTTCTCAAAAGCGCTTATATATTAATAGAATTCATGAAGCAATATTAAGTTTCGGATTCAAGTGTATACTTACAAGTCTAAAATCAGTGTTCTTATATATAAGATGAAAATTGTTTGTCGGTCTCTCTGTTTATCCAATTTTCACTTTTCCTATTTAAAACAGGACTGAAGGCCATACCAATTATAAAGTATAGTACCATGAAGACAAATTTGGACTAACATTCTCCCCATCGTGGTACTCTAAACACCAGACCTTGAATTTTGAACCAATCAAGAGTAAGGAAATCAGTTTCGCTATTAAACTAGTTTATCTTATATCTGTCTCATTATAATTTTTATAAAAAAATTCTAAATTTACTTTGCAATTCAGTTTGACAATTCTAAATAAAAAAAACTTTACAAGCAATACATGCCATTTCTGCTGCTGATAAATGATTAGTTTGAAAATTTAAGATTATTTGAAAAAAATCGTTTTCAGCTAGTATTTTATAAGCGACGAAAATTGTCGCTTTTAAATCATTATGTGACGAACCTTTTTTGTTCCAGCCTTTTTACATGTTACATATTTATTAATTAGAGAATTCTTTGTTGTGATGCTTTGGTTCATCTGCTTTACAACATATAAATCTTTTTAATGTGTTCATTAACCGACCTAGAGACCAGGGTTCAATCTTTGTTCGAGTCATACCAAAGGATCAAAGAAATTGTATTTGGTGCTCCGTTGCTAAACACTCCACATTATAAAACAGTAATCAAATGAAAATGTAGTAATCTTAGGAAAGAAATAGCGTCTCCTCCCCTACATCTCAGTATGATAAACAACGAAAAGGTAGCTTGTGAGTCGCCCTTGACTACTTTACCTTTTTAATGCCAAAAATCACTTTGATCAATACATTTTGGAAAGGTATGGATCTATTTTGTACTCTTCAATTTATGGGTTACATAGTAAGTTTGATTAGATTTTCAAGTGTCTCGGAAAACTCTTAATAAAATACTCCATAACTGGTAAGTCTCTGCCATGTATTACACTATATACATCAGTTGCACCTGTATATACATCAGTTGCACCTGTATATATATCAGTTGCCTGGTAAAGAGTCTTGTTCTTCATAATGCATGATCCATTATAAATAAATTCATCTATGAAAATTTTTGTTTGTAAAGAGTGATGTTCTTTTTTTTTTAGAGGCAACAAACTTTAAATTGAAATAAAATTAAATCACAAAAAATAATTTTATCATATAAATATGTGATTTATTCCAAAGGTTAAATTTTTGGTATTAATAATTGAAATACAATTTTAGCCATATGACTCCACGGCTAATGTGTATATGGCATAATCTAGAGTTCCAGTTTTTACAAACTCTACAAATTAAATTAGGCTGTATTTCGGCAATAACACGTCAAATATTATCTTTCAAGTGGTCTATTGTGTCTGGCTTATCAGCATACGTCAAAGAAAATAATCTGATGAGGTTAAATTGTATGAACAAAGTGGTCACTTGACAAGTCAATTTTGTGAAATTATTCGCTCATCAAATATTTTTCTCAGCAAATTTATTGTATTGCACACTGTGTGGCATGTAACTCCATCCTACTGAAATCGCATGATGAATTGCCAAACCAAGCTGAACTCCAAATAATCGATAGTTGCCAAATTTGCAATTAAAGACAACAGAGTTGTCAATTTAAAGCCTCTAAAAACACCCTGTATTTATAAATATTGGATGCACAACCTGTGCAGTTGAATAACTGGTGGTTTGAGAGATGATAACCAGTTTGTATGCAAAAAGTGTAAGATAATAGAGACATATGAAAACTCAGACGTGGAGTATATTTGAATGGCAACGTTATGGAGATTGTTCAGAAGTTTTGTTAACTTAGTGATATTACTGAAGCACAAAGAAGAGTTGGTTCAAGAGTTAGAAGTGGGTGGAGTAGTTCAGGTAAATTCTGACAATATTAACCAGTAGAACGTTACCGTTATCGACTAACGGAAGAGTCTATCAGGCATATGTATGCAGTGTGATGATGGATGAAAGTGAAACTCGACCAGTGGGGGTTTGGGGATGTGTATGGAGAGAGAAATTATATGAGAATGATGCAATGTGTAATACGGGTCTTAAAGACGAGACCTGATGATTGCCGAGAAAGAAAATATCTGGAAATTCTAGGGAAATGTGTGCACAACAGGAGACTGCATTGGTTTGGTCACATTGAAAGAATGGATCGGATTTTGCAGGTTAGTAGATGTACAACAGTTGATATAACAGTCTCAGTTGGCATCGGAAGTTCAACAGAAACGTAAGAGACAATTATAAAAATAGACTTGAGAGAGAAAAAAAAGATAAAGACTTGGCTACAGATTGGTTAGTTTAAAAGTCAATTTCTAAAAGCCGTCCAATACATGCCAACATGTAAAACAGGTGTTAACTGATAATGTAAAATGAGCATGCATTTGTTAAAGCAAAGAAAGAACTCACTACATAATATGGAAGTACAATACTTGTAACTGGAGGGGTGGAGGGGTTCATACCTTTCTCATTTATATCAATTTGTTACTGATGGATGAAAGATAACTGAAGTCAGATTTAATCGTCTTCACCTGCCTGTCAAAATGTAGGTATTTACTTCCTTTCCAACGCAGGAAGATGTGACACAAATTGGAAGATGGGGAGTGTCAAGCAAGCCTCTACAAAGGAGGAGCACTCCAGCCTTTTAAAAGCTGCCTGAGCATCCCATTGGTATTCCCTGATAGGAACGTCTCGGGCAGTAAGCAATAAACTTCCTCAAAACATGGGAGGCAATGACCTGGAAAGGTGAACCTCGTAGAACTACACGTAACCACACCCCAGCCCAACAGATGCAAGACTGTTCTTTATTTAAAAATGACTGAGACTGTCAGATTGTGTCAAGGGCTAGCATGAATATAACCTAAGCTGTACCATCAAAATGTATGCACAAATAAATATGTAGGTCAAAATAATGATGACGTGAATGCTAGCGACTGAGTCGGTTGACCAGTTGACCGACTATTTTCGTGCCTGGTGTTATCAGCTTATTATAGAATCATCACTCTGAATCAGTGCTGTTGTCGTTGGTGACTTGGTAAGGAGGAGATGCTGGGAAAGTTGGTACATAGATAACAACGACAGCAGTATTAATATTAAACAGAAAGGATAATTCTCATTGTTTTATGTTAAGATGGGATGTAAAAGCCAACCAAATAATCAGCAGGTGCACTGCCATCCCTTGCTAATTAAATGTTGTTTAACCTAGAATCTCTCTCTAAGCTTACTTCAATGTCAACTTCCTGGTGAAGCTTTATCACTTAGACACATAAATTTCTACTATCTTGTTTACCTGCTCCGCCCCCTTGATAGCTAAATGCGATACAAAGGTAAAACTTAATATGGGGTGTTATTATCATTATTTTTTTTTTTTGCTGTATATTAATGAGTCACTATTTACAAAGGCCAAAATTCACTCAAGGAGCTGGTGCTATCCGATCAAGCTATTTGAAGATACCAGCTTCCTGACTTCAAATGTACCAAACATTGATGTTATTGCCTTTTTTATTTCCTTTTGTAAAACTCTTTCATGTTCTGCAAAGCCAAAAACAAAAACAATTTTCTACAAAACAACTAAACCAAACATTGTGAATGAATATTTGAAGATATAAAGAACTTGAAGGATAAAAACTTACCAAAATGACCTGATTCAGCATTAAATCTGAAAAGGGTTGATATGCCATGAACCAAAACAACCAAACCAAACCATGGATAATGATGAGATTGTCAGTTGAATGATAAACAGATCTATGAGAGGATTGAAAAACTGAGAAGATATGGATTCGAGGAGTGGACCTGGCAATACTCTCGTTCAAACCATGGATTTCATTGTTCTTGCTTTGATTGCTTTGTTTTTTTATTCTCAAACATTTTAGGTTTTGTTTTACATCAACCCTTTCAGGTTATTTAATACTGAATTAGTTTTAATAAAATCATCAAGTTATAGATTTCGTCAAATATTTATTCAGGTTGTAAACGTGTGTATAGCTCTAGAAGTGGTGTGATATAGTGGTTATAGGCGTACCCTGTGTGCTTGGCATGCTGGGTTCAATTTCTGTTTGAGTTATTACATAACTTTCACTAATACCCTCGGGAAAGGTATGAACCCATATATCCACCCTTTTGGCTATGGATTAAATAGTATACCCTCAAGTCATGGTTGTGCAACTCGTCTATGAGAAGGAAACTCCAAAGTAACACCAGTATTTCTCTGCTTATCCCAGCACTGGTCCAAGTCATCCTAAATGGACTGAAGTAATATCTGTTCAGAAGATGTGTGGTTGGCGATTGCGTAACCCCTGCTTCACAATAGACATTCTGTGCAGACCACTTTTATTACATGGGTTATTCATTGTCTCTCAAGACTAAACTGAGGCCTTTTATTTTTAGATACATTTTTATAACTTCCTTTATTTTTCTTTTAATCCTCACATTTCATGAGCGATGTTTCTGACAAAGTGGGAAAAATTGCTGTTTTCTGGGATAAAATCTATATTTCTCACACTTGTCGTTGAATAGTTTTTGACCTTGAACTAGTATTTAAAAAAAAATTAGCTCTTAACATCAGGTGGCTTCATGCCTGGTTTGGAGTGATTTCCATTAAAAAAAATATATCATTAACAGATAGAACTTTTACACTCAAGATCAATGTGAACTTGAGCTTTACCGAAAATTCCCAAATGAAGGTCTCACCACCAGACGTGATAGAGTAAAATTTTGTTAAAAAAGAGTCTGTAGGAGATAATATAATACTTTTGAAAAATGTGACATTTTTTTATTGACACAAAATCTCCATTAGAATGAGATAAATTTTTCGCCCACACAGCAAATCCTAGATATTTCTGCGACTATAAAGTAATTTGATTACATTCAAATGTATTTCTATTTCTGACCATTCACCATCTTTGATGGCTTGTTCATACAACTGCGACTCTGCATAAAAGTATTCTTAATGTCTACGGCTAGACTCTGTTGCCAGGCCAGAAACTGCAATTATTGATAAAACAATCAATTTCTCATTTATAATGTGGCCTAAAACAGATTTCTACAGTTTCGAAGTCTCCAATTCAAATGCCAACATTTCTGACTACCATCGTTAAAATGTCTCTGTCAAGTCCCATGCACACAAACAATTCTAAACAGTATCGATATTCCCTTCATCTTGCAATTCTAGAAATTTTAAAAAAGGATTAGTTTTTTTTGTACTTTATTTTCAGTTTTCCCCAAAAATAATAAACCACGGCCACCATTAGATATTGATTTGAAGAAATTTATATTATGTACATCGAAAGTTACCAGTTATTTCACTTCTAATTTAACCCGTGGCATAGTGGATAACGTTCTTGGTAAAATTTTAGTTGTATGAAGTTACATTTTTTTTTTTTTTTTTTTACACAGTGGTCACCACTTATCAAGGCCCAGAAACCACTCAGGGATAAGGGTTATTGCAAGTACATTACGTTAGTGTGGAGATTTGATGAAGTGTTTAGTTAAGAGAGCGGTTCATTAAGAATTTGTTAACGTTGGACTTGAACACATCCAAGTTGTAGTCAGGTGGGAAGCAGGCAGACGGAACAGAGTTCCACAGGCATGCAGTTCTAAGAAAGAAGCTTTGTTCATGGAATCTACGTTTTGATTTAGGCACAGATAAAGAGTGGGGGAAATTTTTCACAGTGGATTCAGCTAGATGGGTGTTTTTCGTGAAAGATTGGCGAGGGGGAACCAGAGATTGGAGTTCAGACGAGCACCTGCCATGGAAATAACGATAAAACAAGGATAGGCTCGCAACGTCTCTTCTGTGAGAGAGAGGTTGCAGGGTAGAGAAAAGGGCATCCTCTACTAAACCACGAAGTCTATTTTGTACTCTGTCAAGGCAGGATAGGCTGTTTTTAGCAGCTCCTGCCCAGATATGGCAACAGTATTCCATCCTTGGACATACTTGGCTTTTATATAGATAGAGAATTGCATCAGTAGTGAGATATCTTCTGGAGCGGTAAAAGGATCCCACCATCTTTCCAGCGACCTTGGCAACAGACTTGATGTACGTGTTCCATTTCAGATCAGGAGTAAAGGTCAAACCCAGAAGCTTGTCATTCTTCTGGAGGTTGATGGTTCAATCCTCGGTGTGGGCGACACTGAAAATACAATTGCGAATTTCTTTTTTTTTTTTTTTTTTACAAGGTGGTCACCACTTATCAAGGCCCGGAAGCAACTCAGGATAAGGGTTATTGTAAGTACAGTACGTTAGTGTGGATATTTAAAGTGTCTACTTAAGGGGGCAGTTCATCAGGAATTTGTTTACGTTGGACTTGAAGACATCCAAGTTGTAGTCAAGAGGGAAGCAGGTAGACGGAACAGAGTTCCGCAGGCGTGCAGTTCTAATTACTTGGAACTTCTATCTAATCATGAAGCATGTGGATTAAATAGAGTTCAATTCAAAATTCCATGCAGATTCCCGAGTTTGACAAAGTACACCTGAAGAATGTTGGAAATTACATCATCCAAAACGTTGTAAAAATAACATTCAAGATGAGAATAGTAGTCTGAATAATTCAAATTATCAATCCTCATCTAAAAAATTCAGAAACATAATTTCAATTTCAATTTAGATATGCTTGTACTCCCTTTTTGTTCCTTTAAGTAGAATAATATGGACATTTTTTTTTTTAATTAAGGTGTTATTACTTATTAAGGCACAAAGGTCACTCGAGGATAAAGGTTAACTGATTGTTAGATGGACGGTGAGAAACCATTGATGATTAATAATAATAGTGGTAATTGGGCAGAATTTAATTATTTAAAAGGAAGGATGGTCAACAAATATTTGTTCACACTGAACTTGAAAACGATCATGTTGTAGTCAGATGAGAAGCAGTCTCATGGTGATGTGTTCCACAGGCAGATAGTTCTAGGAATGCTTAGGTATAAAATCTTTGCTAAAGGAAGGGAAACTACTGACAGTTGTTATAGCTAGACGAGTCTTTGTTGTATGTTGTGAATGTTTGAGGGGACAATAAATCGAAGCTTAGTCAAGCACCTGCAATGATACAACGATAGAGTAGAGAAAAACTAATAACGTCTCTTCTAAGAGAAAGGGGTTGTAAGGAGGCGAAAAGGACATCGCCCATTAGATTTCAAAGTCGGTTTTGTAGTCTGCCAAAGCAGATATGGCAACAGTACTCCATATTAGGTCATATTTGGCTCTTAGTTTACAATCATGTATACACTCATTTGATTATATATATATATATATATATATATATATATATATATATATATTGAGAATAAAGATTAATAATTGTTAGTTATGAATCAGTTTCAAAAGGAGAAAACAACAAAATCCTTTCTAGATTTTGATTTTGTTCTTTTGAAACTGATTCATAACTAACAATTATTAATCTTTATTCTCAATATATATATATATATATTGCGTCACGTCTTGTCTGCATGCTCAAAATCCCTCCCAATGTTTACATGGCGACACAACCAGGTTCTAGAAGTGCTGGTTGAGATAATATCATCCCAGTGTATATTAGCTAACAAACAGCCTGTAACAACTAGTGAACCCAGGGTTCAATTTTGCCAAGAAGGCAAATGTCCATCAAAGAGGAAAAATAAATTGAATCCCAATATGAAGTTATTGAATGGGGCAAAGGATTGGAAAGTTTCAGCAGATCTGAAGACATCTTTGAAATTTCCAGTGCACATCCTCCAAACAGAAAAGCGGCCTGATATTTTGCTCTGGTCTGACTCTAAAAAGAGTATATTTTTAATCGAACTAACTGTCCCTTGGGAAGAAAATTTCTCAGAGGCTCATGAACGAAAGAAAGATCGGTACGAATGCGTGCGTGCCGAGTGTATAGAAAAGGGATGGATGTGCAATGTGATGCCTATCGAGGTTGGATGTCGAGGATTTTTAGGACACTCCACCATTTCGCTTCTTTCGAAAATAGGCGTCACTGGAAGGGATTTTAAAAAACAAAAATGTCGCCTGCAAACAAGTGTTAGACAGGCGTCATGCTGGATCTGGCGCAATTCGAAGATATTTGCAAAGAGAGCATAATATTGTCCACTTCTTCCGTTCTCGGGCTGCTCTGGAAAAAAAAAAGAGAGGGAGGAAAGAAAAAGAAGGAAGGGGGGAAAGGAAGGAAAAAAGGGAAATTAAAGAGAAAAATTAATAAATAAAATTTTAATTAAAATTAAAAATAAAAATGAAAAAGTTAAAAACAGCGTTTTTCCTCTGCTTGAATATGCCAGGTAATTTTTTTTTTTTTTTTTTTTTTTATATCCTATTTATTGCTTTGCCCAGCAGCAATAGCTGCTGGTGGCGCCAGGGGTGGCAGTCCCGCTTTAGCCACCGAAACTGTGTCATCACCTCTGGTTAGCGGCTGATGAGGGCAAAGTAAAAGCACATGTGGTCACATGTTGTATGTAGAATATATATAGCTCTAGGATACCTATTGAGCTTATTATATATCTACAGTATCATGAGCACTGTTCCTTTAAAGTATTAATACATTAAATTAAACTTTGTTTTTAGACTTCCGGTCTAAATCCCTCTATAAAATATAAACTATAATATATATATGTGTGTGTGTGTGTGCGCATGTGTGGGTTGCATAGACCATATAAGTTGCCAAAAGTGTTTTTTATAAGTTTTTAGTCGCGTGCAAGCGACTCTATAAGTCAGTCGGTCGTCGGTCGATCTGTCGGTAACACTTTTGTGCTTGGCCTTTTTGGTTAAGATCAAAGGTCTGTTGTTAATAGATGCTGTTCTTAGCTTTTTAAACTTGGCCAAGATCAAAGTGTAGTATCTGTTCCGGCAGATGCTGCACTTAAGATAATTTGTACCAGTCAATGGAGGGGAAACCCTCTATACTGGGACAATTATTATTTTTGGTAACCAGAGTGACCCCTTTTAGGGGAGCTGGTTTTTACCTCACATTAAAAACGGCCTTGTGCCTAATTTGCTCAGTGGGGGAGCAAATAAATACCATCTGTTCCGGCAGATACTGCACTTAAGATAATTTGTACCAGTCAATGGAGGGGAAACCCTCTATACTGGGACAATTATTATTTTTGGTAACCAGAGTGCCCCCTTTTTGCCTACTTTAAGGGGAGCTGGTTTTTACCTCACATTAAAAATCGGCCTTGTGTCTAATTTGCTCGGTGGGGGAGCAAATAAACACCATCTGTTCCGGCAGATGCTGCACTTAAGATAATTTGTACCAGTCAATGGAGGGGAAACCCTCTATACTGGGACAATTATTATTTTTGGTAACCAGAGTGCCCCCTTTTTGCCTACTTTAAGGGGAGCTGGTTTTTACCTCACATTAAAAACGGCCTTGTGCCTAATTTGCTCAGTGGGGGAGCAAATAAATACCATCTGTTCCGGCAGATGCTGCACTTAAGATAATTTGTACCAGTCAATGGAGGGGAAACCCTCTATACTGGGACAATTATTATTTTTGGTAACCAGAGTGCCCCCTTTTTGCCTACTTTAAGGGGAGCTGGTTTTTACCTCACATTAAAAACGGCCTTGTGCCTAATTTGCTCAGTGGGGGAGCAAATAAATACTATCTGTTCTGGCAGATGCTGCACTTAAGATAATTTGTACCAGTCAATGGAGGGGAAACCCTCTATACTGGGACAATTATTATTTTTGGTAACCAGAGTGCCCCCTTTTTGCCTACTTTAAGGGGAGCTGGTTTTTACCTCACATTAAAAACGGCCTTGTGCCTAATTTGCTCAGTGGGGGAGCAAATAAATACTATCTGTTCCGGCAGATGCTGCACTTAAGATAATTTGTACCAGTCAATGGAGGGGAAACCCTCTATCCTGGGACAATTATTATTTTTGGTAACCAGAGTGCCCCCTTTTTGCCTACTTTTAGGGGAGCTGGTTTTTACCTCACATTAAAAACGGCCTTGTGCCTAATTTGCTCAGTGGGGGAGCAAATAAATACCATCTGTTCCGGCAGATACTGCAAGCAAAGACCATATGTGTGGGCAACCTCACATATAAGACCTTGGTCAATGTAGGGGCAACCCTTCATACCAATTGTCACTATCCAGCTCCCCTACTCCCCGGGGAGCTGGTCCCCATTTCCCCTTCACTCCTCACATTAAAAATCGGCCTTGTGCCTAATTTGCTCAGTGGGGGAGCAAATAAATACCATCTGTTCCGGCAGATACTGCAAGCAAAGACCATATGTGTGGGCAACCTCACATATAAGACCTTGGTCAATGTAGGGGCAACCCTTCATACCAATTATCACTATCCAGCTCCCCTACTCCCCGGGGAGCTGGTCCCCATTTCCCCTTCACTCCTCACATTAAAAATCGGCCTTGTGCCTAATTTGCTCAGTGGGGGAGCAAATAAATACCATCTGTTCCGGCAGATGCTGCAAGCAAAGACTAGCTATGACTAGCAAAGACCATATGTGGGGGTAACCCCACATATCTGAACTTGGTCAATGTAGGGATCATCCTACAGACTACAGTTACAATCCAGCTCCCATTTCCCACCTCTCGGGAGCTGGTCCCCCCTTTCCTTCCCCTCTCCCTCCATCTCCACATTAAAAAACGGCCTTGTGCCTAATTTGCTCAGTGGGGGAGCAAATAAATCCATCTGTTCCGGCAGATACTGCAAGCAAAGACCATATGTGGGGGCAACCCCACATATAAGACCTTGGTCAATGTAGGGGCAACCCTTCATACCAATTGTCACTATCCAGCTCCCCTACTCCCCGGGGAGTTAGTCCCGATTTCCCCTTCACTCCTCACATTAAAAATCGGCCTTGTGCCTAATTTGCTAGGTGGGGGAGCAAATAAATACCCTTTTCTTGACTTTTTGGCCAAGATCAAAGTGTAGTATCTGCTCTTACTACATGCTATACTTATTATGATATAAAGTAGGGGATCACTTTTCTGTATTAATTTAATGTAAAATGATCACCCACTTTACAACCAGTTATTCTCCAGATCATTCAAGTTGTTTTTGAAGGATTCCAGTTATTTTTTAAGCATTCAAGTCATTCTTAAGGTCATTCAATTCATCCTTAAGTTCATTAAAGTCATTCTAAGTCATTTACTTTTTATTTATTTACGTCATTTCAGCCCATTTTTCGGTCATTTTAGTTTATCTTTAAGAATTTCATGTCAATCCTATATTCACGCATTCATTCATTACACAAGAGCATGCGACTAATGGCTGTCGGCTTTGTTTAAGGTAAACATCTGATGAGTACGTGACTAAATATGCAGCAATAACATCATTTTGCAGACTTAATAACCATAATGCAAAACAATACTGTAATGGCTACCTTTTGAAAAGTAATAAATGACAAACTGAGAAAATTTTGGAAAGAATTATTATATTACACTATATATGCTCTGCTTTAGAACCCAATAAAAAAAGCATTCATTGAGCTTGGACTTTTTTTTTAAATTTACAAAATTTATATAAAAAAATTATTTTTCATTATAAAAAACTTTATGAGAAAGACTTTAATTCATTACGATTGGTATATACAAACCGAGTACGTTTCAAGTGAATGATTAACCTAGATATATATATTTTGTTATTGACAGGTGTCTCATCATCTCTACATCTCATCAGTGCAGCTAGATCCAATGAGATTCAGAACTGGAACCCTAGAGTCTGATAACCACCTTAAAGATGAATGTGGATGGATCTGAAAGTACTCTGATACAAAGCAATTATGACAGTTATATCAGCCAGTTCTTGACAGAAAAAAAAACTCATTAGAAAACTCGAAAGATTCAGAACTGAAGTATGTAGACATGGTCTTTGTTATTTAATTAAATACACATACATTCACGCACATACGTTTATTTTCGTTATTAATATAGTCGAGTCCATTTTTGTAATGTTAATATAGTTGTCCATTTTTGTCTTTTGAACCCTGGACAGGGTTCAAAAGAGAGTCACCAACCTGATAGGTCCTGAACTGTCATCTAGGCTTCAGCCTCTGTCCCATCGACGAAATGTTGCATCTCTCTGCCCATTCTACAAATACTTTAATGGTGAATGCTCTGACGAACTACAAGCACTTGTACCTCCTCGATGTGACTACTCTCAACAAACCCGACAAGCAACTTTATAGTAGAGATCCCTAGGTGTAAGAAAGCCTTCTACTCTAATAGTTTCTTCCCCAGAACTGCACGACTTTGGAACTCCCTTCCAGGATTCTGCTTTCCCAATTGTACTGATATGCAGAAGTTCAAGTGTAATGTGAACAAACATCTTACTACTTCATCCCCTTCACAATGCCCTTGCAACTTATGTCCCTGATTGTAGTCCCTACTTCAAAGTGGCACTGTGCCTTGTTTAGGGTGAAATTTGATTAAAAAAAAAAAAATTAATTGTGAAAATTTCAGTGGTAAAGAGCCTTATACAAGTTCTAATTCAGCAACGTGTATTTAGTATCCCTACGATTTAAACTATATTTTTTGTTTGTGCATAACGACTAAAAGCTTCTTTTAAATATATATGTACTAGCAGGCCATCCAGTGTTATTCGGTTGTAAAATATGCTTCAATATGATATTTTAATTCATGCAAATTTTGTATTTAATATTATAGAGCCAATATTTATATTGTAGCTAATATATAGTAGTGATTGCAAAAGTTAAAAAAAATATGATTTGAATCAAAACATTTAGTGTTCTAGCTTTAGTCGTTACCGTTTGAGCTGTCATCAGATGGATAAGAACAACGTTAAAATCTAACAGACTTTAACATATAAATGTATATTTGTGCATGTGTACAAGAACACTTAAAGTCGACTTATGCCTGCCAAGTTCCAATTTTTTAAATTTTGACCCCTTAGCAGCTATTTTTACCGGCCAAATTGACTAAATTGAATTTTCTCTACAGGTACAAATCTTCTATAAATCAAGTTTCAAGTCTGTAAACCAAAAACTGACAGGAGTTTGGTAGAGACCTCAGACAGGCAAGGTCAGTATATATATACACACACACACACACACACACACACTATTTCTTTATTATTATTCTAGTGTTTATGATTTTAGGGCTTTCTCCTCTATTTAAATTAATTACTGAAGTTTTGCAACCACGAGATAAATATGTACACAACGTGTATGGCTACAATAGATTATAAATCGCATTGTTGAAACAATCGAATGCAAACACAACCAAAGACCTTTTTATAGATATAACACAAACAAGGATATTCATTTATCAACTGTTGGCTGAAGGCTAATATGAAAAACCAATAAATGCTTTCTTAGTCAGCCATTTTCTAAAGGCTAACAAAAAAATTCCCATGAGTCTCCAGTGGCACAAGATGGCTGTGCACCATATCTTGTCGATGGTGATTTTTTTTTCTTTCTTTTACTCTTGGCGCTGTTTGAAACACAGGAAATAGCTTTCATAGAGCATAGTTTTCAAGGATAAACAGTTATTTCAAATTACCAAATGAGAATTTCCATTGCAATCATTCATTGGTTCAATCTATTTTCGTGCATTGGTTTTTAGTCCAATCAGATAATTCAATTTGGCTGGCCAACATATCCTCCCACACAAAATCCATAGAGGGCTTTTATTTAATCATTATTAAGTAAGAATGCTAATATTTAATTCATTACTAATGTCCTTAGCGCTAGCACAGTTGTTAATGTTGCAGAACGTTGTTTTGACATGCTGTGTTAAAGTTCTCTTCAGCTTTTACAACGCCTTCTTTAATACCTTTTGTATTTATTTATTTATTAGGGGGGGATTTCGAGCAATGGGAGCAATCTATTCCTATGGATTGAGTAAAGGTTTCCGGAATCTGAACAAAATTTTGAATAGAACCCTTTATTTAATGCATGGAGATAGTTTGCATTTGTTTTGTTCAAAATTCCATACTAATTGCTGAGTTCTACATAAAGATTTCAGAGTTCGACAAGCAACACTTGAAGGCCGGAAATTATATCAGCTGAGACATTTTGAGAATAACATCTAAGATGAGAACAATAATTAAAATAATACAAATTATCAATCCTCATCCTTAAAATTTTAAAACGCTGTGAGTTGTTTTGTTTTACTGCATATCATCCTCTTTTTGTTATTGTTTGATGTTGAATCTAGTCATTTTGGTAAAAGTTTTTATACTTTAAGTTCTAAATATCTCGAAATATAATTTGTTTCATAAGCAGAGATTGACAAAATTGATTGAAGCAGTTTAAATATTACTCCAATATTTTCATGACTTAATATATATATTATCACGAATAGGGATTAAAATTTCTTTATAGGAGTTTATATACTCAGTCAATCATTTTGGATATCTACCTCTTATTTGGAATTCGTTCAGATTTTGGTAAAATTAGAGAGGGGTAATCTGTGACCAGATTCTGCGAGGGTTTTTCCCTTGGCACCAAAGCAAACAAAGATGATGTTCTGTACAGTTATAAGAGGTCCAGGCCATTGTCTCCCGTCTTTAGGAAGGAGGGGGGTAAGTTTAATGCTTACTGCCTTAAGTGCCTCTACCGGAGAATGCTTATGGGGCTGTGATGGGAAGGAACAAAATAATAACTGTGTTTGAAAAGGATAAATTGTTGGAGCCTGTATTGATCTTCACTTCAGCTGCATGATTTTTCGAGGACAACAATCTTTGATATGGTTGTCTTCGAAAAAAACGAGCAGTTGAAGTATTGTGGTGATCAACAGAGATTCCAACAGAATTCAAAATGCAGGGAAATACCTTTCAGGAAGCAAATGAATTTCATATAAACTTCCGAATTCCTGACACAGACGTCGAGAAGAAATCATCAGATAACTTCCACTGAAGTAATTGCTGAGTTGAATCAACATTTGACTGCTCTTGTGTTGATCAAAATTGCTGAGTTGAATCAACATTTGACTGCTCTTGTGTTGATCAAAATTGCTGAGTTGAATCAACATTTGACTGCTCTTGTGTTGATCAAAATTGCTGAGTTGAATTAACATTTAAATGTTCTAGTTTGGATCAAAATTGCTGAGTTGAATCAACCCTTGACTGATCTAGTGTGGATCAAAATTGCTGTTGAATTAGCCTTTTCAATACTCTAGTTTTTAATAAAAACTGTTTGCTGTGAGCTCATGAAAGCCGGATATTATGGAAAAACTGCTACTTTCTTTGAATTTAACCAATGTTTAGTCCCAAACTGTGTATTTTGTAAATAAATAGTCTGCAAACGATAGATTCTATTTGTTCCATGAAGCAAACCCTGACATATATTACTATTCCTGGTTTGCACTAGAGATTGAATCTTCAACTCCAAGAAGGTCTCTTAGAAGTGAATCTTACCTAGTACTTTATCTGTTATGCCATGGTTCCTAATGAGTGATCCCAAACTCCTAAAATCAGACATTCACCACCGGATGTAGTTTAAGGTCATATCAAACAGGTGAGTAGCTGAAATGGCTGGGAAGTTTACTGAAACATGTTGGCAAAAGTACAATTTTTTTAGTTTAAATCTCATTAAGACAAGAGATAAACAAGTTTTAAGGTAGAGGTGGTAGACGACCCGAGAGTCTTCTTTAAAAAGAAACGAGATATAAGAACCTGTTTGGATTATTTGGATTATTCGTCTTACCTTCAGTGTCATTGTGACAGCATTTCAGCAGGTTAACCTCTGACCTTATTCAGGTGTATCTTGTCAAACTCGTGAATTCACACAAGATTTTTTACGAAGCATTTTACTTAATCCTCAGGGGTAGCATGTCCTTGTTCTATCAGCCATGGCTGGGTGGAAATCTTAAGTAATTCATAATTGTATTCTTAGTATCGCCTTCACTGATGATTGAACCTTCAATCTCCAGAAGAGTGTCTCTTAGAACTGAGTTTTACTTGCACAAGGAGACTACCCTTTTGAATCAAAGGGTTTCGTTCAAAATTCCATGCAGATTCCCGAGTTTGATAGATTAATAATAATAATAATCGCTTTAACGTTTGTTTTATGTTTGCATTCTGAACTTTCTCATAAGTTTGCAACATTCAAACTACACAACATCAAGTTCAACTAATTTTCTTTGAAAAACATTGCATTAAGTAAGGCAAATTTTTATAGGTTCGATGTCCTTCCTGATGCTAACCCTGTGTGTTAATAGGATCATTTTTATTGAGACACCATCTCTATGTTATTGCGTACCAAGGCTAAAGAGCACTTCACCTGCAAATTTTTTTTTCCATGAAAAATCAAATTATTCAAAATGTTCAATTTCCGTTGGGAATGTACTTAGGAGTGATTCCAATCATATTGGCTGAAATGAGGATACATCACTAGTATACTAGGACTGACATACAGTGAGAGAGGATGAGAGTGATAGACAGTCACTAGGTGAGATAATAGCAACTTACAGGAAATTAGAATAATTAGAATGAATTTTCTTTTCAAACGTAATTCAATACCAAAATTAAGGAATATTTTAGCATGTATTTTGTGTGATTAAAATATATAGTAAAATAGACTGAAAGAAACGAACGTTGATTGAATCAGCTTTAATAAGGAACAATACAGCAATTGATAAATATTTTTAATGGAGTTTATATTATATTTTCTGACTTTTATGGGCAGAGTTGAGGCTGTTTTCTTGATTTCCAAGTTTATGAAAGAGATGAAAACAATTGTAACGCTAAATATGTTTTATTCGCTCATTTTATGAAACTGAATTTCAGCTTAGATAAGAGATGCTTCTGGATTATGTCCAAAAAAAGAACGGATCATATTACTACTGTATTTCTTTAAAGTTTTACAATACTTGGCCTTTTGGTCAAGATCAAAGTGTAGTATCTGTTCCGGCAGATACTGCAAGCTATGACTAGCTATGACTAGCAAAGACCAGATGTGGGGATAACCCCACATGCCTGACCATTAACCAGCTCCCATTTCCCACCTCTCGGGAGCTGGTCCCCTTTTTCCCTTCCCCCTCCCTTCACTCCTCACATTAAAAATCGGCCTTGTGCCTAATTTGCTCGGTGGGGGAGCAAATAAACACCATCTGTTCCGGCAGATGCTGCACTTAAGATAATTTGTACCAGTCAATGGAGGGGAAACCCTCTATACTGGGGCAATTATTATTTTTGGTAACCAGAGTGACCCCTTTTAGGGGAGCTGGTTTTTACCTCACATTAAAAACGGCCTTGTGCCTAATTTGCTCAGTGGGGGAGCAAAT